>NC_136521.1:32646141-32661141 GCF_053919585.1 Euprymna scolopes
TATATATATATAAAAGTGAAAGTGTCTGTCTGTCTATCTTTCTGTTTGTATATGTGTGTGTCTGTCTGTCTGTGTATATTTCCCTACACAATAACTCTGCTAATTTTCAGTCTACAGACTCGATATTTGATATACAGGGTACTGAGATTTGAGGAAATCTTTGTAATCCGTTTTCGGCCAGAAATTTAGCTGTTAATGAGGTAAGCGTTCAACGATTTGACCTTTGAGAACTCTACCAAACTCCTCCACCAATTTTGGGTATAAACAATTGAAATTTAAGATATAGGTTACTTGGACATAGATCTAACTTAATAACTTGATTTGAGCCCAAACAATACATTTTAAGAGGTCATAATAGGTGTCAAAGTTAAAAAAAATTGACCTGTACGATCTCTACTAAATTACTGAGACGATTTCTGGTCTAAACATTTAAAATTTTACATAAAGAGTATTCAGTGATAGGGCAAGCTTTTCAATCGGTTTGGATCGAAAATTTGAGCTACCAATATATAAATATTTGTATGTATGTTTGCATGTCTGCTTAAAAATTTCGACAGAGGCGACGGATTTTCATATTATTAGTATCGTTTTGAAGCTCGACCCTTCCGACGACAAATACCGAAAAATTGGCTAAAAACATTAACTACTTCGTCCTCAACTGGACACTTTTCTACAGTGAGGGATCGCTTTTTTCACCGATATTTTCGAAAGTTATCCCATCTTTTCGATTGTTTAGCCTTAATTTAAACCTCCGTCACTTCCGGTTTGGCGGTGGTCGTAACAGCAAAGACGTCACGTTTTTTCCCGTTCCTTTACCCCTTCGCGGTACGGGTTCGAGTCTGCCTTCCTACTACCACTTTTTTTTTTTGCTCAACATACACATCTAGATATACATACATATTTATATATATATTTATATATATATTTATATATATATATATTTATATTAGAATATATATATTTATATATATATTTCTATTTATATATATATTTCTATTAAAATACATGTTTATGTATATATTATAATATATATATATATATATATATATATATATATATACGAGTGGCGTACAATAAGTAATGCCCCTGACCCGCTTCTATTTTTCTGATCCAGGTGAAATTTTGCATTTGCAATGATTTATATCTCTACGGGTTATGTGGCAAATTACAGCTCTGAACTAATTGCGGTTTCTGTTTTACAGGTGTTTGAACTGAGTCAGGTGTGAAATGGAGCCTGTTGAATGTTGAGCAGTGATCCGGTTTTTGTATTTGAAAGGACGCAGACCATAGGAGACTTTTGATAAAATGAAAGAAACTTATGGTGATAATGCTCCATCATATGATCTTGTAAAACGCTGGCATCGTGAATTCAACATGTTCGGAAGTCTGTCGAAACAACTCCCAGACCTGGTCGCCCTCCTTCTGCCATTGATGAGCCATCTGTTTGTCATGTTGAGGTTGCCATTTTGGAAGATCGGCGCATTACTATTCCCCAAATAGCACAAGATATCAAGATTAGTACAGGGTCTGTGGAAACTATCAATGATAACCATTTGCATATGCTTAAGGTGTCTGCCAGATGGATTCCCAGGTTGCTCACACCATTCCAGAAGCGAGAACGCGTCGAGTGCTCGAGGATGAATTTGAAGATGTGCCAAAAGTCAAAGTTTTTCAAAAGACTGATTACACAGAATGAAACTTGTGTCCATCACTATGATCCAGAGACCAAAGCCCAGTCAATGCAGTGGAAGCACTTGGACTCACAATCTCCAAAGGAGGCAAGGGTGCAGCCCTCCGCTGACATGGTCATGCTCACAATCTTCTGGGACTAGGACGGAGTAGTGATGACAGATTTCCTCGTAAAGGGTACCACAATTACAGGAGCACATTATGCTTCACTTTTGAGGAAATTAAGGGAAGCTATCAAAACCAAGAGGCGGGGCAAGATCAGCACAGGTACCCTCCTCCTGCAGGACAACGCTCCGGTCCACAACTCGCATGTCGCAAGATCAGAAGTACAGGCGAGTGGTTATGAAATCCTTCTCCATCCTCCCTACTCTCCTGACCTTGCAGCATCTGACTTTCACCTCTTCCCAGCCAAGAAGTTTTTTCTGAAAGGAAAGCGTTTCCCAGATGATGCAGACTTGATTTCTAAAGTCACGTCGTGGTTGGAGGACCAACCTGGGGTGTTCTACAAAAACGGTCTCCAGAGCTGCATCAAACGATGGGAGAAATGCATAACTCTGAGTGGTTCCTATGTAGAGAAAGACTAATAACTGTGGCAAGTTTCGTTGCTCTACTACTGTGGGAAGTGGGTCAGGGGCATTACTTATTGCACGCAGCTCGTATATCCATTATAATGTATATATATATTATAATATATGTATATATATGCATATATATCTATATATTATAACATAAAAATATATGTATATATATATATATTTTTTTATTACATTTTCACTCCAAACAAGGCGCATTGCCACTTTGGTGTACGGGGCTACTATCAGGGGCAGCAACTACTGGGGCACTATGTTGGGATTTGGGCAGCAAGATGTCGGTTCACGTTGCACTTGAACTTCTGCATGTCAGTACAGTTAGGGAAGCAGGAACTTGGAATGAAATTCCAGAGTCTAGCGGTTCTGGGGAAGAAACAACTGGAGTAGAAATATCTTTTACATCTAGGGATCTCTACAGTGTGGGGGTGGGATTTAGCTGCCTGTCGGCTTTGTCGAGGGTGTCTACGTCGTGAGGGCACAAGTGTCTGCAGTTCGTCAGAGCATTCACCATTAAAATACTTGTAGAACAGGTAGAGGGATGCAACTTTCGTCGATGGGACAGAAGCTGAAGCTTAGATGCCAGTTCACGGCTTATCAGATTGGCGACTCTTTTTTTAACCTTGTCTAGGAGCGAGAGACTAGTAGCAGATAGACCAGCCCAAATGTGACAACAATACTCCATACATGGGCGAATGCTGGCCTTATAGAGGTACAGGATACGTTCAGGTGTCAGTAGTTTTCTAGCACGGTAGAGAGAGCCTACCTTTTCTCAGCGGCCCTGGCAATGTTTTCAATATAATTGTTCCAACTCATATTTCCTGTGAACGTTAGGCCAAGCAGTTTGAAAGATGTACTCTCAGACAGGGAGTCCCAGGCCATTGCTATTGGTGGCAGAGAAGGTTTCTTATAATTATTGAAGGAAACCAGTTTAGTCTTGACAGCATTGAATGTGACCATCCATTTATGTCCCAATGCCACTACAGATTGGAAGTCATCCTCTAGTGTTTTTCCCATTTCTTTAGATATGTGTTCATTTGTTTTCCTGTCATGCCTGTTATAGAGTGTAGTGTCATCAGCATATATACCCATCTCAGAGGCAGTTTTGTTGAGGAGGTCATTAATAAATATTAGGAACAATAGAGGTCCGATGATGGACCCCTGACGCACTCCCGCATTTATATCACACTGTTTAGATGTACGACCGTCGAGGACAACTTGGATTTTTCTCTTATCTAAGAAGATTTTAATTATGTAAAGTATTCTACCAGTGATACCGTATGATTTAATTTTCCTGAGGAGACCCTTGTGCCATACCCTGTCAAAAGCCTTAAATATATCTAGAGCTACCGCTCTGCCCTCCCCCGCTTTGTCCAGTGAATGGTATATACGTTCAGAGATTACAGTGAGGATGTCGGCTGTGGAACGGGCATGTCTAAATCCATATTGTTTGTCAGTCAGAAGTTTAGCATCTGTAAGGTCGGACTAGAGCATGGTTAATTATGGTCTCAAATATTTTGGTGACAAGGTGGAGGAGGCTAATGGGGCGATAATTTGATGGGTCAGTTCTTTCGCCAGAATTCTTGAATATTGGTACCACAGAAGCAGTTTTCCAACAGTCTGGAAAGCATGATTCATTAAGGCATTTGTTGTAGAGTTTGGAGAGAACTGGAGCTACTTCGGCTGAGCACTTTTTTAATAGCACAGCTGGGATGAGATCCACATGCTTTTGAAGTGTCAAGGTTTTTATGATAACGTGTACCTGAGCAGGGGTGATTTTTAGATCGTCTAGCGTGGCGTCTGTCCGCAAAGGAAAGTCAGGCAGGGGGTGGTTGGTAGGGTCCAGTGTGGAGTTCGAGGCAAACCGGCTGGCAAGCATATTAGCCTTGTCGGTTGCTGAGCAAACAACCTTGTGATTGTTGGTTAGCGGGGGAATTGTTGATTGCTCATTATTTACTACACTGTTGTAGATCTTCCAGAAGTCACGATTTCCTAATTTTTGTGCTTCGATGCGTTTTTTAGTGGTTTCAGTAAATTCACTCTTAGCTGTCGCTATTTCTTTCTTAACGTTACTTCTAGCTTCTATGTACTTCTGTTTGTTTGAACTGGACTTATGTCGGTTAAATCTGCGGTATGCATGCTGCCTTTGAGCAATGGCAGTTGCGCGAGTCGAAGTAAACCATTGGGGATAAGATCTCTGATGGCTTCCCAGTCAGGCTTTTTATAATATCTCGTTGTTTTGAGCACTGGCTCTTCAGTTTTGTGTCTAGAATTTAGGGTGATTTCTACCATTATCACTGCATGGTCAGCGTTCCCGAGTGGGCTGTCAGCATTTGTTGTACAATCCTCGGGAACTGTAGTCAGAAACAGATCTAGAAGTTATGCTTGTTGTTCTTGCTGGTCAGGAAAACGGGTTGGAAACGTAACCATTTGTGATAGGGAGTGAGATATAGCAAAACTATGTGATGTGCTGCCCGCTGTATCTGTGTGAGTAGAGAATCCAAGCCAGTTTTTGCGGTGAACATTAAAGTCACCAAATACATGTACTTTTGCGCTAGTGTCAAGGGAGAGTGCTGTGTCTATGCTGTCAGAGACTTCGTATATTATATATATTATATATATATGTATATATGTATTATAATATATATATTAATATATATATATATTTTAATATATATATATATATTATAATATATATATATTATGATATATATATATTACAATATATATATAAATATAGATATATAATATAGATATAATAAAAATATATATATAAATATATTTATCATTTAATATATATTATAATATATATATATTATAACATATATATTATATATATTATAATATATATATTTTGATATATATTATAATATGTACTTTATATATTATAATATATATATATCTGATATATATTATGATATATATATTTTAATATATATATCATATTTTTATATATATACACATTTTAATATATATATTATTTAATATATATATAACAATATAGATATTATAATATATATAGTACATATACATATATTATAATATATATATCATAATACATTTGTATTACATATATATATATATACATATATATATATATATATATATATATATATATATATATATATATATATATACATACGTATATATTTGTAGTCGGAATGTAGACTCGGAACCGTGATACGAAGGCGGAAAAAAGTGGAGTTTTTGTAAAAAAAAAGTGGAATAGGTAGAAGGACGAAAAGAAATGGAGAAAAAAAAAGTTCCGCGTTACCTGCTGCGCCTACTGCCAAACTGGAAGTGACGTATGGTCAAATTAAGGCTAGGCAATCGAAAAGAGGTGATGACTTTCGAAAATATCGGTGAAAAAAGCAACCCATCCCAGTAAAATAGTGCCCAGTTGAGAGTGAAGGAATTTATGTTTTTAGGCAATTCATATATTTGTCGTCCGAAGGATCGATCTTCAAAATGATACCGATTTCGGGAAAATCCGTCGCCTTTGTCAAAAGTTTTGCGATACATACATACATACATACATACATACATACACACATACATACATACATACATACATACATACATACATACATACACACATACATACATACATACATACATACATACATTTGCACAGACAGATGAAATTTATATCATAGATGATAATATATGCATATATTATAATATATACATATATCATGATATACATATAATATTACAATATATATTATATATATATATATATATATATATATATATATATATATATATATACAATATACTATATTATAATATATATAATTAAATATATATATTAGGTTGGTGCAAAATAATGTTTTTTTTACGAAGTTGAACGTCAAAAAACAACATGTGCTCAATACAAGGTAGAGCTCTATAAATATACTTTATGAAAAATGGAAACTTTGATTTCAGTATAGAATCGTGGTCTCGATGAGATAAACGATAGTTCCAAAATACGAATTTATTTGTGTAGACTACCTATATATATATATATATATATATATATATATATATATATATATATATATATATATATATATATATATATATATATAAATCGCCGCAATCACTTTTTTAGCGATTTTGTGTTTCTGTTGTGTTGTTTTAATTTTTATTTCGGTTGGACACATGAGCAGATCGGCAATGACAAGAAGGCTTACTGTTCAGGGGGAGATAACCTATTGTTGCACGAATTTGTGCAACTCGACGAGACGCCGTTTCGGATTAGCGAAAGCCAAAGTGTCGACAAAACGAATGGGATCACGCGAACGAAGTTTCAATCTCAATTATGAAGTGAATGTTCGCACGCAACACGCCTAGATATTGAAAAAGTAAGAATCATTAAATATACTCTTGGGATACGTTTATGCATGCACTAGCATAATAGGACGGGTATACGCATAAAATATAGAATTAGTTTTAATTTTAATATTTTGTTCTTGGAGGAGGTATGTCTTAGGCGGCCCCTAAATGTTAACTTAACAAATTAATAATAATAATAATAATAATAATAATAATAATAATAATAATAATAATAATAATAATCATCTTGGCCTTCGGGTCATTGGCCATGTGCCTAAGTTTTTTGTTCATCGTTAATTTTGACTGTATTTTTTAACATGAATAAAAGATTTAATATCTCAAAGTGTAGTATCTGTTCTTCAGATGCTGCACTTCAATTTCTTGTTCTCTGTCGGTGGAGTAGAAATCCTTCACAACTGAGACAATTTTTATTTTTGTTCTTTTTCTCCACATTCAATGAGATGTTTGATAACCTGCGTGAAAGCTCCTTGTGAGATAATAATAATAATAATAATAATAATAATATTGATAATATTAATAATAATAATAATGAAGAATAAAAGATTATATGAAAAAATTAAGAAAAAATATGAACTTGTTTGAAAGAGGTTTGAGAGGATAATTGGGTGCAAGAATGACAAAGAAATTCAAATTTTCAAATGAAAAGAACAGAGTGAAAAGAAGGGAAATTAAAACTGTCCTAGAGGAGATCAAACAAAATGCTAGCAAGAAGTGCGAAAATGAAGAGACACGAAGAGAGAACTCAACAGTTAAGAGAGAATAGATTATTTAGTCTGGACCAGAAGTTCTATGAAGGACTTAATAGACGGTAAAATTACGTAAATGATAGTATCAAAGTCAGAAGAGTGCACGAAGGTTTGGAATGATATTTGGAGTGTAAACCAGAAACATAATATGCGCGCGCGTGTGTGTGTAAAGTAGGGAATCGTGTGATTCGGACATAACGTTAATAAGTGAATCTATCAACATTAATATTTGACATTTTTTATAGAGCGATTCTAAACAAGAGAGTCTCCTTACATAAAAGCAATAAAAACATCTCTAAAACAAAATGATCTTAAATGGAACACGTACATCAAATCTGTTGCGAAGGCCGCTGGAAAAATGGTGGAATCTTTCTATCGATCCGGTAGATATCTTACTGCTCATGCAATTCTTTATCTATATAAGAGCCAGGCACGTTCAAGGATGGAATACTGTTGCCACATCTGGGCAGGAGCTGCTACAAAGGACTTGTCCTGCCTTGATAGAGTTAAAAATAGACTTCGTAGCCTCGTAGGAGATGTCCTTTTCTCTTCCCTGCAACCTCTATCTCACAGAAGAGATGTTGCGAGTTTGTCTCTGCTGTATCGTTATTTTAATGAAAAGTGTTCGACTGAGCTTCAGTCTATGGTCCCCCCTCGCCAAACTTTCAGAAGAAACACTCGTCTAGCTGAAAGCACTATCAATAATTCCCCCACTCTTTATTTGTGCCTAAACCTCAACGTAGATTCCATGAACAAAGCTTCTTTCTTAGAACTGCACGCCTGTGGTACTGTCTTCCGTTTTCCTGCTTTCCGGCTGACTACAATATAATTGTCTTCAAGTCTAACGTAAACTAGTTCTTGATTATCCGTTCCATATAAGTTAACAAATTTACCGAATTGATTACTATATTGTCCAATTTCTACTGTACAATCTTTAACACTTATCCTCGAGTGGCCTCTTGGCCTTGATAATGTGGTGATGCCTGTGTAAAAAAAATTATTTGTTTAGCAACAATGCAGCAGAGGCAGATTCAAGATTATGACGATCTATTAAGCACAAGGATCTTTCTACTTTATACACAAAAATAAAACCTTGATAATTTACACCAACATTGAATAAATCATAACACAACAAATTAAAATCTGGAAGGTTTGAGGAATGAAATACAAAGTAAGTTAAAGCAACCTCAAAATGTAATGAAAGTAAGGAGAAAGTGAGTGAATAATGTAAGGAATTCCAAATTAGAAAACTCCCGAACCAGATGATGTTATTATTAAATGATGATATTAGTTAAAAAAAATTACCACCTTGCATGGAAGGATTGCATCTTAAATTGATGGAATGTTGACAGGAGATGTAATTTCTGAATTGAATACACGTGGAACAACAGTATTCTGCCCAAAATGTCAAATGGCACTGCGGTTGATAATTATTGGCCCATCACCTTCCTTCCACTGATGTTGAAACTACTGACAAGCATTTTAGCAGATGAGATTTACAAATATCTGGACCAGCAAAAGATCTTACGAGAGGAACAAAAGAGATACAAGGGAACAACCTGGCGATGGTTGTCAAAATGTGACCTGAACGTTGGGGCAGAAAACCCAATATGTGCTGCGCAGGAGCAAGTGCTCAAGACTAAAAAGTCCTCTATGTCAATTGTGTAGACTGAAAGATGAGAATGTACAACACCCTTATTAGTAGCTGTAAGAAGTTAGCCCAAAAGGAATACAAGAGAAGGCATGACAATATTGCAAGAAAGGTCCGTTGGGATATATGCAAGTAAAGAGAGTTGGAATGCAGTGAAAAATGGTACGAGCATGTTCCAGAAGGGATGATGGAAAGTGATAATGTGAAATTATTGTGGGACATGAATATCCAATGTGGCTGAAGCAAGGATACCAGGTTTAGTCTTGTAAAAAAAAAGAAACACAAGGCAATAATCAATGGTTTAGAGGAAAAAAGAAGTTGAAAAATACCAAGACTTGAAAAGAGAAATAAAAATGCTGTGGAAGTTGAAGAAGGTAGAAGTTGTACCTGTTGAGAAGTATAATACAAGGATTTTACGGGTAGATTGAGAAAAATGGGATCCATTGCGATGTTGGCGTATTTCAAAATACTGCCTGGTTAGGAACCGCCAGAATCTTGCAAAAAGTGTTGAAAGACTGAAAAAAGAAGATGCTGATAGTCTCTGTTCATTTGTTATGATCCGCCTATCAGTATAATATCGACAATACCAACAGCCAAACACAAAATGGGAATAATAATAATAATAATAATAATAATAATAATAATAATTCTGAAAAACTTTGAAAAAAGAATGGGAGAAATTGGAATAAGAGAAATGGCAACGAATAACAATAACGAAAACAGCTGAAATATTAAGGAAAACCAGATATCCAGCTCTGAGCCATTGTCATGATCTTTCATCCGCCACATCTGCAAATTCCTAGAAGAATTTTCCATACGCATTCTACAAAGCCAATTTTTCTGCTTTTTTCTCTATTCACACGTTTTACATATTCAGCCTTGGTCTCATCAACTTCAACTTTACTCGCCACAACCTTGAGCATCCACTCGTATATATTTTTAATGATCTCTTATCAGCTTCCAAGGAGATTCATTTTGAACACTTCTATTCGTTATAGTATTCATACCATTGACGCATGTACTAAGTGAGACAAAGATGGGCTACCAACTGGAGAAGAACGGACAGAATATCAATCACATATTATTTATAGACGATCTAAAATTGTTTGGCAAAATAGAAAAGGAAATTGACTTTTGGGTTCAAACTGTACAGCAATGGAGTGAAGACATAAATATGGGATTTTCCAAATGTGCAGCAGTTACTCTTGTGTGAGGAAGGCATTACACTGGTGACTTTGCAAATGAATGTATTTCGAACATGCCTACAATTAATACATGCACAAACCATGAAGGTGATGGTTAATTATGAAAGTTAAGAATTATATAAAACATACATCGTTTGTTTTAAATAGGATTAAACTGTAAAAGACAACAAACGTTAACAAAAAGAAATTAACACGTAAAAATGCTTTTCGTTCAACACACAGACACGAAGAGACACGTCCGCTTTTATTTACATTCTGAGACGAAGAAAGGACATATACACGCAATCACATCTTTATAGTGTAACGAGAAAAACAAAGGGAAGTAACTCTAAGTTACTCAAAATCCTTATGTCACTAACAAATAAGCATGAATTTGAAGCCGTCAAAAGGGAGCTCTAACAACTTTCACAGTATTAAAACATGATCTTAGTTAAAATATCTGTCAACATTGATAAATTTCAGTAGGAGGTACAAACAAGTAGACGTTCAAGCAAGATGGACCCCCCCCCAAAAAAAAACTGCGCAATTGTAGCATTTATTAATATAAAGATATGATGGCAAAAGTTAAAAAATGACTTAGTGATATCAACTAGAATCGAAACTAATATATTTAGCGTTCCAACTGCTGTGTCTCTCTTGATGTTGCTATAAATAGAAACATAATAAAGTCTAAATATTAACACACTTCAAGAAATGAACTTTATTTGAGCATGCGCAGAAAGAAGTAAAAACATGTCGGTCAGTTGAAATGAACATTTCGCATTTCAACTTACCGATATATGTCTGTACGCTAGGCAAAATGAGAGAAAAACTAAGTTGTTTTTTAAAGGAATTAAAATCTATTAAAATCCATTATTCTTGAGCAACTTTTTTTTTTCGGTAACATAAAAGACTGAATTTGATCATATGAAAAGCAGAATAGTATACAACTTTTTCTACTATTTTTAATAGAAGTTTAAATTTTAAATTAAAAAAAACACAATTCACCGCCATTTTTGTCTTGATAAATAACATATTTAAATATTTTTTAAAAGGTTTTTTAATCAATTAATTTTTTTGTCTAAATAAGATTTAACATGATTTGCTATAAGATAATGCAAAAATATAATAACATAAGTACCTGAATTTCAAATAATTCCATCTCTTATCTCACTCTATTGATTTCACGTGGCGAAATCAAAAAATCCAAAACTTAATGATAGTTTGGAAGAAACTACGGCAGCTTTTAAAGGACTAAATGAATTTCCATGTATTTTAACGTTTGTTTTGACGATAAGGCGAAGAATCAACTTTTAAAGAGTTTAATTTTTTTTTCGTAAGCGGTACATACATTATATATATATATATATATATATATATATATATATATATATATATATATATATATATATATATAAATTTATTGCCTACATAACTACCAACGTTAAGCAACTATGAGGCTGGCCAGTACCAGATGGGTGACCATTTTGGGAATGTTAGGCGCTGTATGTGTTGGAGATAACTCCTGCATCTAGTATCACGCTTGGTCGTCTTGACCCTGTCTTGCCATCAGGACCAAGTGTTTCTGGAGAAAAGAGTGTGGTAGATGCAAATCCCCCACACTTTAAACTAAGTCAAGCGCAAGTCACAACATCATCAGATAGTTTACAAACCAATGATGTTCATATTTACTTACCTCCCCAAGAGGGCAGAGTTAGACATGATTGGTTTTTAATGTGGGGAAAATCAGGTTCCCCAAAATGAGGCACTCTGAATAAGAACAAAAGTAAAAATTGTCCCATTCCAGAAAAATTTCTCTTTCATTGAAAGAGGAAAGGATAGGTTAAGTGTAGCATCAGAACAGATAGTACACTCTGATCTTAGCTCAAAAACTAGTGATGTTTGTGGTCTCTATCGACAACGATGGATGGCATAACCCTCCTCCCCCGTTTTTTGTTTGTGGTTACAACTACCCTTAAAATATTTTTTAAATGTAACCAAACAGGCAAATACCTTTTCTTTTTAAAATAATTAAATTAAGTTATAATTACAAACGCCATTTATGGTGAAATACCTTCAATATTATATTATTTTTGCTTTATATTTTTCCTTCGCACTAATTTCTATCAACTTTAAAATTTTTCCTAGTTAATACCTGTAAATAAAATAAACTAAAACTGTTTTGTTTTCTGATATTTTGTTTTACATCAAACATAAAACTGAACGTATTTTTAATTTCATGATTATAATCATTTTCCCATTTGTAAGCTGTGAACCATATACTTATTCCATAAACCATATAAAAATGTTTTTTCCATAAACCAGATCTAACTGTTTTTTCTCCAAGCTGAGTTAATATCACGTAACGACAAATTGCCGTATTATTATCGTATTTTTAGCAAAGTGCGCAATTATTTATCGATTTTTCTTTTTTGGTACCAATTCTTTAAAGCATTTCATACTTAATGGTATATTAGCAATATTGAGATCACTAAAAGAGAATTATTAATTTATTTTTCAAAGATTTAAAAGTAGCGCTTTTCGTAAAAATAATGAAAATATATAATGTTTTGCTAATCTTAAAGATAATTGTTATGGGGTTAAATGGTAATAAACGAAAGGAACACAGGATTTTTAGGAACGAAACATGTATTCACATTCATATTACAAGCAAAGTGACTTGAGTAATACCATACCGCAACGGTAGGGCGGTTGCACCCGACCTGCTTGGCCGCGTGCCAATCAGACTGCCGGGCACCGGCACTGATACTGGAAGTGACGTCACCAGAGAAAGTGACGTCATGAGATAGTCCATTAATCCCCTGGAGGGACATCTCCAACACCCCTCCCAAGCTTTTTGTTCGTAAAACTGTTAGTACCGCTTCCTTTTAGGGTTTACCATCAACGGCTCGGTAACCTTTCTCTTACGGAACGGCCGCCATGGTTCAGGTGTTGGTTGAGGAGGTTGAAGATCAAAAGTTTCGAAAACAGTGTCTATTGGCTTATCTTCCAATGGTGGACTCGCTGGTTTCAACTGATCGACATCTTCTTAGTCAGTTCTGGTGACGTTTGTAGTTATATGTTGATCCTTGGATAATATATACCCTGTAACCAATTCTCTTAATAATTGTACCCACCTCCCAGAATGATGTGTTGTTTTTATAACTTCTGCAAAACACTCTTTCACCTGGTATGAAACATTGACTGTGTACATAAGTGGTCACTAGTGGCCTTAACTGTTTGGGTAATAGCTTGTCAAAAGTGGATCTCACTTTCCGCGCAAACATCGTTTCTACCAGTGAAACTGTTGTTGGTCTGTTCGGGTTGGGTGTAATCCTATACATGTGTAGAAATTGTTGAAGTGCTTCATCTGTTGGGGTACCTTGAGCCTTCTTAGGTTGCTTTGGCTTGGGGAATTCTTTTGGCGCGGTTTCTTTGCAGTTTCAGTTTTTTTGCCTCCTTTGGCAGATTCCGTTGAAGCTTTCTTTTTTGATTTCTCTGTTGCTGCAAATGGGATGTTTCGGTTCTTCTTAAAAATGGGCAGAGTGTTTTCTTTTAGTTCGAATTTTGCTATAGCCGTTGTGTATTTTCCTAGTCCTAGTGAGAATATTTCTGGAAATCCTCTTTTAACTCGTCCTTCGGTTGTTGTGCTTCCGTAGACGAGTCTTCTACCCTATGACAGAATTTATTCATTGGTTGGTCCCATAATTCGAATCGCTCCAGCCAATCCTTACCGAACAGGTTTTCGGATGTCCTATGTACATACACTTTCACTTTTTTAGTAAAACCATTTAAGGTCACCGGGAGCGTGATCTCTCCCTCAAATTCCACTTTATCGCCTGTTACAGCTCGAGCTGCTTTGTTCGTCTTCCGCAAGGTTGGTTTCCTTAGCTTTTTCCATGTCTTAAGGTTAATGATGGACAAGTCTGATCCGGAATCCAATTATAGATGCACAGTTTTATTTGCGATGTTAACTTTGACATATTTGCGCCGGTTGTTATCTGAATCCAAGTCACATCTAGTCTGTGGGACGCTGTTCTTGACCTTGTTCTTCCTGTACTGGATCACTTTGTGGCCCTTTCTGCCACATTCGTTGCAGTACTTATATTATTGCTTTTTCAGAGTTAGTATTTTTCCAGTCTGAAGGTCGTCCTTCTAATGAATGTTGCGCCTAACTCCTCGACATGTCTCGAGTTGTTCCTTACGCAGACTACCCGTTTACAATCCTCGGCCAACTTCTGAGGGTGAGGCTCTGTTCGCTCTCAAGTCTAGAGAGAACACGTTGTCTAATCTAAGAGTTTTTGGATGAGACTAGACACTGTGCAAAAATTAAACACTTGAAGTCATCTGCCGACAATCAGATAGACGGAAATCATCGCAGTGTTTATTTACCACGGACGCGAAGGTTAGATAATCGTCGTCGTCACTTTTTTGCAGGTTCAATCCCTTCCATCTTCTATGAAAGAGCGTGGAATTCGGGCTGAACAGTTCGGATAAAAGTTTGACCACTTCAGAGAATTCCAATTCACTCATCTTCCTGGTGAGAATATAATCCACAAACTTGCTATGTTCTGTGGTCCCTATTTTTTTCAAAAGTAGGCGAACTTTCTTAGCGTTGCTCCACTCTTGACAATTCACGGTGAATAGGTTCTCATATTTCTGATAGAAAGCGTCAAACGTCCCATCCAACTCCGGTTGGTAGTTGAACGTTTCTATAACGTTCCATATTGTACTCTGGAAAAAGCAAAACTGTCGTCTCTGTGTTCCGTTCTATCGAATATTTTTTAACAATAGCTCTTCTT
>NC_136521.1:32666141-32773641 GCF_053919585.1 Euprymna scolopes
TTGACCTCTCTGTTGCTTCTTTCCCACGTTTTATTTATGCAGATGCACATATACGTATATGCATACGCAAAAAATGTTGACACATAAATTACCACACACTGATAGATGGAACAAATTATTCAGCAAACCCTTTGTTTTGTTACGCACACGCGCACACACATATCTATTATATATTTATTTTTATTTTTTTTATCTTTACTCACCTCAAAACAAGTCATGTTTCTATTAATACATAAATAGCGACTGTGAATTAGAGACCACATTTATAAGAGAAACTTAAATGGGGAATTGTGCTTCAAGATACTGTTTCACATTACATTTAAATATCTGCATGTTAGTACAGTCGATGAAACAAAGAGCAGGAAAGAAGTTCTAAAAAATCGCAATAAAATAACACTTATAATATTTTATCTTAAGCAAATTTGGGTTACGTTCCCAGGGGGTCAAAAGCGGTCATGATAAGAAGAATTACAAGAATAGCATTCTGTGAAACTCCGCGGAATAAGGACTTTGTAAATTGTTTTTTTTTTGAGTATTCAGTCGAACAATAAATTTTGATTGTAAAGTTAAACTTACGGTTTGAATTTTCTTTCTCTTATAATAAGCTCAACTTTCTATTGCGTATTGAGCTTTTTTTATTCGGTTGGGATTAAATTTTCTATATCTAAATACTGTTATTTATATTAGTTTGAAGTTTACCATTGCGTATATCAGGTAAACACAACATCGCTTTGATTTCATTGATATCATATACATATATATATATATATTATTTATATATTATATATTATATATATACATACATATTATTTATATTACATATATATATATATATATATATATATATATATGTGTGTGTGTGTGTGTGTGTGTGTGTGTGTGTTTGTGTATGTGTGTTTGTGTGATTGTGTGTGTATAATGACATCTCAATTTGCTGAACATGAAATTTCCTATTTGGCTGTTGAAAGAATTCAAGAAACTAATATATGTGTGACAACAACGATTGATTAGATACTCTACTTAGTGCAGCTGGTGATATACGGCAGATGAACTATCGACACTTTTTGTACATAGAATTTTCTTTCGACCATTAGATTTTGCTAAAAATTACCCAAAAGCAAGACCACATGGATATTCATCTGAAAATGCAATATTTGACCCTGGGAAATTCTGATTTCGTCCCCAGGGGGTAAAAAGGGGTAAAAGAAATGTGGATTTTTTCTTTTTCATTTGAACAAAATTTCTATGAAATTGATGCATTCCGCTTAGATAAATTGTTTTAAATTTTTTGGAGAAGAGGATTGGTATTAATTTTGATGGTTTGGACTATCGCTCTCATCTCTTACAATAATTTTTTTCCGGACCGTCGATTTTGCTGGAAATTACCCAAAAGCAAGACCATATGAATATTCATCTGTAAATTTAATATTTTATTCTGGGAAAATTGTAGGGCTTGAGCCCCGGGATGTTTTAGGGGTAAAAAAACACCCTTTTTGAGCTCATTTTTATTTTTCTCCAACAATTCATACTTGTGTCTAAATAGGGTTTTGATGGGTACCGAATTAAAATTATTGCATCGTTCGTCATGAAACGAGTTATTTGGCCGTTTTTCCCTGGTGTTTTACATCAAGCCAGGGGTTTAAATGAGGGAAATAGCCAAAATCAGTGGGGGGGTACCATATAGTTTTTGGCTTGTTCTTTCTATAAGACTAGCGAGGGGTACCCGGCGTTGCCCGGGTGTTTGGGGGGGGGGGTTAAAAAAGTAAGTATGAGGATCGAACCCGAACTGTTGAGGCAAAGTTGTGAAAAAAAAATTAAAAAAAAAAAAACGTGCGACGTTAACCATTGCACCACCGAGACATGTTTACGGAAACACGTTTGAATTTATTTAATTAGTTGGATTTAGCAGGTGCCAGTTTTAATGAGTTAATGAGGTCAGTTTGACTGCGGGATTTCATTTACTGTTGAACGCTTTTTTCCTTGCCCCCAAGATGTTATAGGAAAAAGACTAACCTGCATGCGGCGAGCGACAAGTATTGAATATTTATCTTCCCGAAATCGACCAAATTAAATAGACAGGCGAGCTTCGTTGTTAACTGTGAGATATTACGATTTGTATGTGATATAAAAAGTTTTAAAAAGTTGTGAACCGACCGACCGCTTCTCTGAAAGAAGCCTTTTGTAGGCACACAGAAAAAGCGAACACACATACATACATACATACATACATATATACATACATACATACATTTTCGCTTTTGTATTTATAGATATCTCGATATCCCGAATCTGCTAGAGCGAAGTTGTAAACGTTCGAGATTTTTTTCAAAGGTGGATTGATTTGCAGATGTTTCGAAATTCTGCTTGGGACTTATGGGATGGTAATATTTATGACAGATATAGAGCGGTTAGAAAATCAATGGACGTAGAACAATGAAAGATTATGTTTATGGTATTGGGTATAAGAACCTGTGTTCAGATTAAGAGTTACATGTAGGAAGGTTTTTCTCAGTGGTTATAGCAAGTCCAAAGTTCCCAAAGAACTTCTTCAGTTAAGTGATTATCTTGTTGTATAATCTAGATTTGATCTAGTGATAAATAATGCGTCATCTCTATATAGACATCTCTGCAGATCTCCATTTCTGAAATTGGATTCATGTAGGAGAAGAAAAAAAACCCAAACCAAATCAGTAACGTGAACCACGGGGAATCTTTTCTGGTCCATGAGTTATAATCGAAAGATAGAAGAGACTTTCTGATTAAATCAATAAGATCTGATCAATTTTTACATGGAGGTCACCACTTATCAAGGCCCGGAGGCCACTCAGGGATAAGGATTATTGCATGTACAGTAATCAATGAGATAGTATTGTAGTAATTATTCGTATTGGAGATTTGATAGAGTGTCTTACTTAAGTGGGCGGTTTGTCAGGAATTTGTTTATGTTGGACTTGAAGACATCCAAGTTGTAGTCAGGTGGGAAACAGGCAAACGGAAGAGAGTTCCACAGTCTTGCACTTCTGAGAAAGAAGCTCTGCTCATGGAATCTACGTTTGGATTTAGGCACAGATAAGACGAGCACTTGCCATGGAAATAACGATAAAACAAAGACAGGCTCGCAACGTCTCTTCTGTGGGAGAGAGGCTGCAGGGAAGGGAAAAGGGCATCCCCACTAAGCTACGAAGTCTATTTTTTACTCTGTCAAGGCAGGATAAGCTGGTTTTAGCAGCTCCTGCCCAGATGTGGCAGCAGTACTCCATTCTTGGACTACTTGGCTTTTATACAGATAGAGAATTGCATCAGTAGTGAGATATCTTCCGGAGCGGTAGAAGGATCCCACCATCTTTCCAGTGACCTTTGCAACAGACTTGATGTACATAGTCCATTTCAGATCAGGAGAAAGGTTAAACCCAGAAGCTTGTCAAAACATGGAGCCTCCCCAAGACGAGAGCAATCCATTTCAATTGATGCCAGATGGGGATCAGAGCGTTGATGATGTAACGATAGAAGTTTGGTTTTGGATGCATTAAAAATGACCAGCCGCCTCTTCCCCCGCTGTACCATGCGCTCAAGATCAGAGGAAAGAGAATTAGAGAGAACTTTGTCATTTACGGCCTTTGGTGTTACCATAGATGGTCCTGTCATCAGCATATATGTCAACGAATGATTAAAGTATGTGTTTTGGGAGATGTAGATAAGGAAGAGAATTGGGCCCAGAATGGATCCCTAAGGAACTCTAGCATTAATATTGTGGGCCTCTGAATTCTGCCCATCAACCTCTACTCTTATGAACCTATCGGAGAGAAATGATTTAATAATCGAGAAAACATTTCCAGTGATACCGTAGCTGAAAATCTTGTGAAGTAGGCCCTTATGTCATACCTTATTGAAGGCCTTCGATATGTCAAGAGCAATTGCCCTGGAAAGGAAGCCTTTGTAAAGAGATTCACTAATCATATGAGATATAACCGTTAGCACATCTGCTGTAGATCTCGCGGAGCGGAAACCATATTGCATGTCACTAAGAAAGTTATTTCTGCTGGGTTGGTTGACTACTTCTTTATTTAATATGGATTCTAACAACTTACTCATGACAGAGAGAGAGAGAGAGAGATAGAGAGATAGAGAGAGAGAGAGAGAGAGAGAGAGAGAGATGGCTTTTCACCTGAATTCTTAAATACAGGGCATACTGATGAGGTTTTTCAGAGTGTTGGAAAGCACTTCTCCTTAAGGCAGCGCTTAAACAGTTTTGTAAGGAGGTTGGAGCATTTTCAGCACTATAACTGGAATGCCGTCAGGGCCAATTGCTTTACTGGAATCAAAGATCTTGATTAGCTTGGCAACCTCACGCACATATATTTGTATGTTGCATAGCGTGTTGTCTGTTATAGGAGGAAATACGGGGAGTTGATGGCCTTCGTCGCTTAGGATAGAATTAGCTGCAAAGTTCTTGGTAAATAGTCTGGCCTTGTCTGATGACCTCAGGACCATTGATGATAGTTGGAATAGAACGCACGCTTCTGTTCAGGATCCCGTTTGCTATTTACCAAAACTCGTGGGAACCAAGCCGTTGCTCAGCTCCTTTGGCTTTAACGGACTGAGCATATCGCTCTCTTGCATTTTTTATTACTCTTTTAGAGTGGTTGCTGCCAGTACTGAAAGCAGCTTTAGTCTCAGTGAATCTATTACGTTGGTAGCTAGAATAAATTCTTTATTTAATAAGATTGGGGATATCGACTAGTAGCAGTTGTCTCTGTTAAATATGATGAAGTTAAAGTTAGGTTTATCTTTTAGATTCAGAAACCAGAAATTCAGAAAGATTCAGAAACCAGGTTTATCTTTTAGATTCAGAAAGCATATTGTCGGACGAAACAAATGTTCTTCTTTGTGCTAGGGGTTATTCTATCCAAGATTATTATATTTTTAATTTTATCCAAGTCTGATTTAGAATGGTATGTAAGTCTGTTAGAGATGCTCTTATTAAACTTTTCCTTGTCTTTTATGGAAATTCTGGGAGTAGCTGGTGTCAGGATTTTTGTATAATTAATGATATTCAAGGTTGTTAGTAGAGTTTGGGCTTTTTTATTGAAAAGATCTAGTGTTGGGGCAATTTTATAGGATTTTAAAAATTCTGTGTATATTAAGGTATTAGAGGTTGGGTAACTCAGCTTGTAATAAGGTTTGGTTTTGTCATCAGGAACAAATAATTCTGGTTTAGTTTTAACTTTTCTAAGTCATTTTTTCTGATGCAGGGTTCCGATATTTCTTGTATTTTTAAAACTTAATTCTTTTAACTATATTATTAGATCATTTTCAATTTCTTCTAAATGTTATTTATGTTTTAGAAATAATGTGAGGAGAGAGTGTAGGCGTGTAAACACATAACTCCAAATTTAGGCCGTAATGATAAGCCACTAGCAATTCAGAGTTTTTGAGTTCGGAAACACTGTTTATTAGTAGGGTGAGTATTTGGAGATCAGGGTGGACCGGTGGATTAAAAAAGATGCGGGTATTTTTATGTGAATTTTTTACATTTAAGTCATTATGGTAGGTTTTCCATCTCGCATGAAGTATAAATTTATTGATAAGGACGAATTAGATTTATTGATAATGATGAATTAAATTTATTGATAAGGATGATGTATAGGTAAGCATCCTTGGATGGGGTTATATATATATATATATATATATATATATATATATATATATATATATATATATATATATAGTAATTTATAAAATATATATGGCGATTAAGCTACACTGCGTTTCATCCACTCTAGGATTCGTCAGGCTTATGCGCATAAGCCTGACGAATCCTATAGTTGATGAAACGCCGAATATTCAGTGTAGCTTAATCGCCATATATATTTTATAAATTACTAACTAGCTCTACCTACGTATTGAGCACTTTTGAAGTAAATACTTAAAGTTTACGCATAAATCTATACTTTCGTATATTAAATTTATGTGAGTAAATGAAGTAGTTATATATATATATATATATATATATATATATATATATATAATAAGTTATAAAAATATATTTATAGCGATTAAACTGCACAGTGGCTTCTGCATTTCTTCTCCGTAAAGTAAAATTTCAGAAATACAGGAATAAAACTCGAAAAAGTTTAATTGACATACATATATTTTCATAACTTACTGCCTAACTCTAATTGCGTGTTCAATATTCTTGGAGTAAATGCTGAAAATCGATACATAAATATTGTATATTTTTATATTTTATGTGGACACATCAAATAATATACACACACATATATATAGTATAGTTACTTATACAAACATTATTGGCTACACATGTGCATATATATTTCTGTTGCAATTTTTTAAAGAAATTAAATATTATCAATCCTTATTTTACAATGAAACTGATTTTAAATTATTTTATGCAAGTTTTGAGAGGATAAGGGATATTGAAAATAAAATGAAGACGATAAAGAGAAAAAAGAAAATAATGAAGAAGGGAAAAAGACAAGGTAGAACAAAAAATATTGCAGATGAAAAGCGTTGGGGTTAGGGAAAGTGAAAAAGGGACTATCTCCCCGACCCCTCCTTCCTTATATAAATTTCTACCAACTCCGACGTTAATTATCTTTCTAACCATTTTATTATTATGCTGGTGCAAAAATTAATGTCGTGGTGTCACGTATATATCTGACGAAAAAACGGCATTATTTGTGCACCAACCTAATAATTTATAGTAAGATGTTTAGTTATACGGACAATGTGAATTTCGAATCAGTTGGAACTACGAGTCGGTTCGACTACCTTATCAAACTCTTGAATTTGATTAGGTAATCGAACATCTTACTTGGAGTAATGTGTTCAAACGCCTACACTCTCTCCTACCATCTGTCGACTAGACACATCCAGCACAGCTATCATTAACTGAAGGTATACAACCCCTAAAAAAAAAAAAAGAGAAGGAGGAACTATCAACAGACGGTACGTGCCTACTTTATTTAATTCTTTTTGTTAAAAAGACTGGTGCTACCAAATTGGCTTCCTGACCTAAAATTACGCGAACATTGATTCTACTGCTTTTTTCCTTTCCCTTATCAAAACTCAATCATGTTCTGCAAAGCCAAACAAAGGCAACAATTTTCCCCTACAAAAATTACTAAACTATACCAATCCAAACGATATAAATAAATATTCGAACATATAAAGATCTTGAAGCATACATCTTTTACCAAAATGACTGGATTCGGCATTAAATAACCAAAAGTATTGATATGCCGTACAACAAAACAACAAAACCAAACGCAATGTATAAATATTTGAAGATATAAAGAACTTGAAGAATAAAATATTTTACCAAAACGAAAGAAATCGGTATTAAATAAGTTGCTATGTCATGAAACAAACAACTAAGCCAATTATATTATATTTTCACTAATGAGCAATCAACAAGCCATATAAAAGTCTTCTTTACATACATACACGCGGACGTTTATACGAGAGTTTTTTTTTAATTCTTTTCATCGTCGTTGATATTGTTTCATGAATGGCCGCTTCGCTTACTAGTTTAGATTGCCTCATCTTTTTTTTTTAACTAGAACGAATAAAATTTCTAATGCAGGTAAGACACAAGTAGACGTTCGCTGATTTTCTTTCAAGGTTTTAAGTGGACTAAAGGAAAGAGATTAATAATTAATTCTCTCTTTCTTAAGTTACTAAAGAAATGATCGATGCTGATGATAAAAGCACCGATGAATTTTTTTACTTAGATTATTTCTACACTATTTGGGCATGGCTCGTTCGCATGGCTTCCAACGAAGAGACGAATTTGAAAACCTATGTTTTTCTTGCTCGGAAACGTGACGCTACCCTGCCATCCAGCTTTCGTTCAACCCTCGGAACAGCTCTGTTTTACATATCTGTTATCCTAACATGCACTAAGAGTTACCCTAGTCAAAATTCACACGAGCTACTTAATCGTTATTTACTGACGCAGGGCCTCTACTATATAAAAATCAACAAACGACAAATTCACAATTTTTACTTTTGGCTATATGCAGCAAACTACCCCCCCTCCCCAAATAAATAACCGCCAACAATAAAAGAAAAAAGAAAAACATAACAAAACAATAAATTTATATAAATTTCTTCTTTATAGAAAAGCCTTATATTTTTGCTCTATTCTTTGATATTCCTTTTCTCACCTATTATTATAGTAGAGTAATTCGCATGGAATTTTGCTCCGAAATATCAAAGGAAAACCACAAATTGATATTAAATAATTATTAATATGAAACTAAGATAAGAAAATTTGATATATGTTATAATCAATTTATGTAGCAACAATTATCATGGAATTATGAATCAGTAATTCAATTGTTTGAAAAGGCAAATTAGATTCCAACTGTGAACATTGCAAAGCAATTATCGCAAAGAATGGCAAGCAGGGCTGTTTGCAACAACCACTTTTCCTCTTTGATAGTACTATTTGTTAAATGCAACTCCAAACGCCCAAGAGCGTGCAAGAATGGTAAGATTTTCAATAACAAAATATCTATCTATCTATCTATCTATCTATCTATCTATCTATCTATCTATCTATCTATCTATCTATACATGTGGATAGTTGTTTATACGGGGTGTTTTTATTTTCTTCATCGTTGCTGTTTCTCTTCGCTCAGTTTTATGAGATGCCATCAATTATTTCGCCTGTTTGACTAAAATAAATAAAACTCTTTTGATGCAGGAAAGACACAAGGAGACGTTCGCTGAGTTTTCTTCAAGATTTTCTTTGGAAAGAATAGACACAGAAAAAAATGATTAATATTATCGTAGCGAGTTATTTACTTTTTAAACTTAACTTTCTCACTTAACGAAATGAGTGACGCGCATAGACGGATCATGATAACATTCTCCGAGAGTATGAATTTTCTACAGTATAGGCGGCGGCTTTTTTCCTCGCACATTTGACAGAATTTCTTCATCGTTCAACTATGTTTTGTTTACCGCGTTTTTATTTACTTTTTAAACTTAACTTTCTCACTTAACGAAATGAGTGACGCGCATAGACGGATCATGATAACATTCTCCGAGAGTATGAATTTTTTACAGTATAGGCGGCGGATTTTTTCCTCGCACATTTGACAGAATTTCTCCATCGTTCAACTATGTTTTGTTTACCGCGTTGATCTCTGCCTACTGCTTAAATTTTACGCCACTCATCAATCCTGTGAAAAATTCTGGTTTACAAAATTACCTTACTCAGTGTGACTCTTGTCAAAATTCACACCAGATAACTTAATCTGTAATTGATGTAGGATGGTTAATATGCAACAGAATGACTTGGTTTGGGAACAGTCAAGATAAGAACAGTAGTATAAGCAAATCAGATGACACAAACGGGATTAGCAGTAGTCGAAACCGTCGTCACTGACGTTTTATTTTCTCTCTGCCTCTCTTCATCAATATAGAAAGAGAGTAAGGGAAGAGGAAGGTTGTATCTGTAGTTTAAGATACGTTTGCAAAGTGGGTCACCACAAAGTAAATCCCATACGAGGTGCTTTATCTTCTTGAAGGTATGGTTCATATTCTTACAGTGACACCATATCTTAATTTGCCACGTTTCACACATTAGTGTACCGCGAAATGATTACGGGTGTGCCGTGAAGGGTTAATAGCTAGAAGCCATTTAATTTCATTTTGTTTAATAAAGACATTTAATTTCTTAATCATGATGACACCATTCAATTCAAAATCTCCGGATTTCTGGAATCTAAATGTTTCGCACGTGCTAATTGGTAAGCAGTTTTTATGATTTATATTAGTGATGGGACGATTAATTGAAATTTTTCAAAGTATTGGGAATCGGCATCAGAGCTAAATAACTCAGACTCGGTTTTCATGCTAAAATGATTCTTCAGAACGCTGACTGTAAAACAAAAAGTCTTTTATGTGAATAAAAATTATCTTTCTATTATTTTACTAGCAGTTCACCCCGGTTTTGCTCGGACCCTATGTACTGTTCATAACTTTATGTGCATATATATATATATATATATATATATATATATATATATATATATATATATATATATATATTAAAAAGTTTTGCTCATATCCAGGTAACCTACATACCAAAAATTGGCGGAGGAGTTTGGTAGAGTTTTAAAAGGTAACATCGTTGAACTTTAACCTCCTGACAGCCAAATTTCTGGCCGAAAACCGATTAAAAAGATTTTTTCCAAATCTCAATACTCCTTATGTCAAATCTCGAGTCTGTAGACTGAAAATTGACAAAGTAGTTTGGTAGGGAAATACACACACACACACACATACACACACACACACACACACACACACACACACACACACACACACACACACACACACACACACACACACAGCCAAACAGAGATACAGACAATTTCACTTTTATAGATATATATTTTGCAAAAAACTTTATGAGGAGAAGATATTCATTTTTTGTGATAGATATGTGGAAAAAAGAAAAAAAAAATCAATCGTAAATTGTAAAAACGGCTGGGAACGACTGCACTAAGAAAAAAAAATTGAAAGAAATAAAAGGAAAAAAAAGAAAAAAAAGAAAAATAGAAAAGAAAAACGTAAAGAGTTCCAACAACGAAATACACGAGTATTTTCAAACCTGTGTTTATTGATAAATTACCTTTTCTTAAGGCCAAAAAGCCACTCAGGAATGAGAGTGGATAAAATGAGATGATTGCTGGTTAAAAGATGAAGCATTTCATGAGAGGATTTGAAGATATTTCATTTGAATGAATTAAATTTCCTTATTTGTCGGGACGGTACATGACAAGAATATGGATTTGAAGACAAAAATGTTGTAATCTGCAAGGAAGCAGTTCTGCGACACCGTGTGTTACACATGGGAAGCTCTGGAAAAGGTCTCCCACTTTTAGACAAGGCTCAGAGAAGAGTCTCAAATCTAATAGGTCCTTCACTGTTGACCAAGTTGCAACCTCATGTCCCATGGCTGCAATGTTGCGTCCCTGAGCATGTTTTACAATCATTTAATGGAACATGCTCTGACGAACTTGTGTCCCCACTCTCGGCGTCTAATTCGACAAGCAATAAAACCTCACAGTTGAAATCCGAAGATGATGGAAAATCCTTCTACTCTAATAGTTTCTTCCTTCGAACTACTAAACTTTGGAATTCCCTGTCTGTTTATTGCTTACCTGAATGTACTAACCTGCAGAAGTTTAAATGTAATGTGAACAAACATCTTGTTATTAAACTCCCCACAGACCCCTGTTAGACATGATCCCAGATAGTAGCCCCTTATGGTCGATGTGGCAATATGCCTTGTTTTATGTAAAAATAAAAAGAGTAAAAAACGCTCTGACACTAGGTGCGTGGAATAATAAAGCAAAGTAAATTTCTATTGTGCTAGTAATATGAGTTCTTGCTGTGAATGTATTACAAATGAGAACTAGTCAAGAACTTCCCATAAAAGTAACGGTAGAACAATGAGAATATTACGATTCACCATTTTTTTCAGCAACCGAACATGCTCTATTCTTATAATAATCACTGGTGATCTCATTTACCTGAGTATACAACTTACGAGTGTTAGGAGCATATGTAGTCACCTACAAACTACTTCGGTGTATCACAGTACACCAGTATGGTTAGATCAGCAAGTACTTAATAGAAGAGACGTACGGTCTAACCATTATGCTATCGACACAAGCTTACTAAGGTAAATGAGATGTAGATACTTATATTACGAAATTTTCATCAAATGAAAGTGGTTTATTCTTTTTACTTATTGCAGACGACATTGAAAAAAATAGTTAATGCCGTTTGTGAAGTGTGTCATTACAAATAGCATATAATGTGAGGTATTTTACTTCTTTGAATGCGTTGTTAATCTAATACATAAAATATATTTTAATTTATCAAGTTTTACACCTAGGTGTAGAAAGAGAATTGCAAAAAAACAAAAAAGAAAACGGAAAGAAGAGGATTACAATAAATACATTATTTTTTGTTACAAGTGAGTCACCACTTATTAAAACCTGAAGACCACTCAAGGATAAGGGTTAATGCATGTTGAGTGGTGGTGTAGTAGTTGTTAATGGGCATAAATTGAGAAGAATTTGATTATTTAAAAGGTTGGCTCAACAAAAACTTGTTTACATTGGACTTGAAGGCTATCATATTGTAGTCAACCGGGAAGCATGCCAGCAGAACAGTGTTCCACAGGCGGGTAGTTTAAGAAAGAAGCTCTGTTCATAGAATCTGCGTTTAGATTTAGGCACAACTAAAGAGTGGGAGAAATCGTATAGTGATTATAGCTAGTCGAGTGTGTTTTTGTGAAAGTTTGGCAAGGAGGGACCATAGATTGTAGCTCAATCTAGCACTTGACATGAAAATAAATAACGATATAGCAGAGACAGGCTTGCAACCTCTCTTCTGTAGGCTAGAGGTTGAAAAGAAGTTATTATTACATTATTATGATTCTGAATTTTTGAGATAATGAATTATAATTCGTATTACTTGAATTATTCAGACTACTGGTTTCATTTTGAGTATTATTTTCAAAACGTTTTGGTCGGTGTTACCTACAGCCTTCTTAAGTTGCATTTTGTCGAACTCGGGAATCTGTACATAGCAGTAAAACTGCTTGGTAAAATTGAGTTTTTTGAGAGGTTGAAGGTTCAATTCTTAGTGTAGGCGACAATAAAAATACAATTATAAATTACTCAGAACTTTTACCTGGTCATAACTGATGGAATGAGAGCATTCTATTTCCGTGGATTAAATAAAGGCTCCGTTCAAAATTTCGTGCAGATTCACATGTTTGACAGAAAGATTTCTAAATTCGATAAAATACACCTGAAGAAGATCGAATGTTATATCGACCGAAACGTGGTGAAAATAACACAATAGAAACAGTAAAAATCCAAATAATACACGTTGTTATTATTGTTGTTTTTTAGTTTGTCACTCATATATTGACTGCATCACATTTTGTCAGTTATTTTCGCCTTATAAACTGAAGTATTTCCCTTGATACCCGCGTGAAATTACACATAAACAACGATAACAATAACACCTGCGTACCGCCATCAATTTACTCTCTAAACCAGTGATTCCCAACCTTTTTTTTTTACATGGCAGCGCGCTATTGAGTTTTATTTTTATTTTTGAAGCACACCTATGAAAAGAAATAAATATTTTCAACTAATAAAGCCTTTTTGCAATAGATAAAAAATATATAAAAAAATAGAAGATTATATAAGGAACATTTTTATTCACATAAATCAACATTCAATATCTGGTACCGTTTTCGTATCGATATTGAATCTGAATTATTCAGTGCCGATTCCTCATATTTTGAAAAAATTCTGGTATTCGAAATAATCATTCCATCGCTAATACAACAGATAAAAAAGCTTACTAATTAATATGCGTGAAACGTTTAGATTCCAGAAAAGATTTTGAATTGAGCGGTGCCATCATGATTAAGAATGTCTTCATTTTGAAAAAAAAAAAAAAAATGAAATGACTTCTAATCTTTTTATGGCACACAAGTAATTATTTTTTTATTCAATTTTTACCCCAAACAAGGCACAGTGCCACTTTGAAGTATTGGGGACATAAGTTGCAGGGATCTTATGAAGGGAGATGAGTAGCAAGATGTCTGTTCATATTACACTTAAACTTCTGAATGTCAGTGCAGTTGGGAAAGCAGAATCCTGGAAAGGAGTTCCAAAGTCTAGCAGTTCTGGCGAAGAAACTATTGGAGCAGAATGCTTTCTTACACCTAGGGGTCTATACTGTGTAGGGATGGGATTTAGCTGCTTGTCGGGTTTGTCGGGAGCATTTACGTCGAGGGGATACAAATGCTTGTAGTTCTTCAGCACATTCACCATTAAAATACTTGTAGAACAGAAAGAGGTATGCAACACTCCATCGATGGGTCAGAGGCTGAAGCCTAGATGACAGTTCAGGACCTATCAGGTTGGCGACTCTCTTTTGAACCCTGTCCAGGAGTGAGAGACTAGTAGCAGATGCACCAGCCCAAATGTGACAACAGTAATCCATACATGAGCGAATGGTGGCCTTATAGAGGTACAGGATGCTTTCAGGCGTAAGTAGTTTTCTAGCATGGTAGAGAGAGCCCACCTTCTTTGCAGCAACCTTGGTAATGCTCTCAATGTTGCGGCACAGTGGTTGGGAACCACTGTTCTAAACGGTACATGGAAAAAGTGTAATGCAGTCAAAATGCTTCCATTAACCGTGTCATCTGTCTACTCTACATAGCAAACAATGCATAAAATTTTGCACAGTTAATTTACATATGCGTATGCTTATTTACTTCCTACAGCGGAGTTGAAACACAAGGCGAGATGAGTATTTTACAAGTCCACGCATTAAGTGAAAGGGTCTCTTTTTTACGTTTTGTTATCTCCGGTTAGATCAGATTGCACGAGAAAGCACTTTCCATTGTTTCTTTTAGTTAAACATTTCTCATGATAGTTGCATAAGCCTTACTACTTCTGTGCTGGCTTACGACAAATTGAAAATAGGTGAGCTTTTTTGAAACATCATCAGTAGAAGATTGCCTTATATGGCTCATACGCCCTTTCTATCTATTTTTATTTATTTTGCAATTTGCTTTCGGTCTACTAAGATGTTTCCATTATATTAACATTTGTAATAGTAGCCTCACTTAAATAACGGTAATTTGTAAACTAATAATCTGATTGGGTTCAAATTTTGACACATGCTATTTAAAGGTAAGTACTTTATAAAAATAATTTGGATATTTTTTTTAATGTCGTCATCTATATGTCTAATTGCGTACATATACCAGTTCCTCTTAAATCATCAAAGTAAAACAACACTGAGCCGGGATCAGTGCTAAAATGGGTGACCGTATGGTAATACAAAGTGCTGTATGTGCTCTGGAGAGGGATGGGCACTGGTGCCTAGAGAGGGACGGGCACCAAGAAATAAATAATCCAGCCTCCCCACGACTTTGGAAGGTTAAGGGGCTCTTCATTATCATTAGGGCTAGGACAACAGCATATTCTTTTCATTATTTTGACTCTTGAGTGTGTATCCGTTGATATTTTATACGCTTTTATATGGAGTGATGTGGTTCTCGGTTGATTAACTGTGTCTAACTGTGTCGGATATATACTAGAGAGTCAAAACAATGAAAAGAATATGCTGTTGTCATACCCCTAATTATCATCCATCCATCTATATGTAAGGCTCTGGACTTATTGAGAGATGTGTTAAAAATATGCGGTAAAAGCTGGGAGCAAATTCTAAAACTATAAATGAAAAAGATACAGATTTTCAACAATGCAGTGTTGACAAATCACCGGAACAACAGGTTGAACAACGTACACATGCTTCATAATTAATAAACACTAACTAAAACAACTGGTGGGAGAAAACTGTTCACTTTCACACATCAACGAGAATGTTGCGATTTGCTGAGGTATATTTCCATACTATCATCACAATCGTTTAAAATCCTGTATACCTTTTGATGTTTTGTATATAATTTATTCATATAAAATTTTTTTAAAATTTTATTTTGTTTTTATGTTTTGCTATTTCTGGTTGGACCAGACTGTGCACTGACATGAGCATTCCCATGACAGTTTTATAAGCCTTACTACTTCCGGGTTAGCTCATGATAAATTGGAAGCTGGTGTTTTGTTTGTGATACCATCTCTAGAAAATTTCCTTACAGACTCTCTTTTTATTTTTTACAAGGAAGTCACTGCTTATCAAGACCAGAAAGCCACTCGAGGATTAGGGTTGATGAGTGTACAGTGGTCATCGGGAGGGACAACAGTGCAGTGATCGTTGATAGTGAGAGTGGGTATATTTCAATTATTTAAGGGGATATTAAAGAACTTGTTTGCATTGAACTTGAAGATGACCATATCGTAATCAGATGGAAAACAGGCCGGAAAAACAGAGTTCCACAAGCGGGCAGTTCTAGGAAAGAAACTTTGTTCATGAAATCTGCATTTATATTTAGACACAGGTAGAGAGTGGGGAAAATTGTTGATAGTGCTTGTAGCTAATCGAGTGTTTTTGTGAAGGCTTAGCATGGGGGACCATAAATTGAAACTCAAACGATCATTTGCCATGGAAATAACGGTTTGTTTATTTTATCAGAGTTTCATTCTCCTATATGGATTGCCTTCACCATAGCTAAGAAGTTCTCTCTACCTCTTGTATGGTGACCCTCTTGAATATCAGAGGGAACCCAATATGCATTTTGCCAAATGTGACCTGGAATTATGCAAGGTAGGAGCGTTTAATTCTGTTAGGTATTATACATATCTGTATAACCAGAGTGCATTACAGCATACTAAAAATGCTTGAGCAGAACCATCGGCATTCACCGATAGGGACACTCCAGGCGATTAACAATAGACTTACAATTTTTCAAGGATAAAAGAAAGTTTGGGAGGGTGGATCTCCTGAGAGTGAGCACAATCATACATTAGCAGCAATGCCACTGTCAATCTGATTGTCAAGGACATATCCCTGACTGATCTAAACGGTACCTACTACAACCCTCTTCGGTAAGTATGTTGTAGTTTATTTATTTCCTCTCCAGAAGTACTTTCTGGGCTACAAACATGCATAACATGGTTCGTAATAACTAATCTCTTCTCAAAATAGAAGGTAAAGCTTGGGAAATTGGACGTCTGAGGACTGAATAAAACTATACCTCAGCCCGACAGCAACAAAGCCAAGCCTATCGCTGTTTGATCATTATTTTCATGGCAAATGCTCGACAGAGCTTCAATCTATGATCCCCCCTTGTAAAATATTCACGGCAAACATTCGGCTAGCTACAACCACTGCTAAAAATTTCGCTTAAGCTCTATCTGAACCTTAAACTAAACGAAAATTCAATGAGCAAAGTCTGTAGAACACAATACCACGGGGCTGCTTCCAAGCAGACTAAAAGATTGTCGCTTTCAAGTCCAGGGTAAACAAGTTCCTGTTGCACCATCTTTGTGAATAAGCAATTTCTACTTGGTTTCTATCATTACCGTTTATCACAGTGTTCACTCATTAAACCTTATCTTTGAGCTGCCTCTGGACCTTGATAAACGGTGACTCCTTTGTAAAAAAACCCAAAAACAAACAAAAAAAAACATTGCCGGGCTAATTGTCAAGGGATTATCCCTTTTGAAAACAGGAAAAAAAAAAACAAGAAAAGTATTGTTAAAACTAAAGCAGAAGTTTACGATTAGATATTCAATGTGTTTTCAAGGATTAAGCTGCACAAGCACGTGCACGGTCTAAATCCATATTAAGTTAAATTTAGATTATTTTAAGCGCTGTATGGCTCCAAACTTTCAATAACAGTTTTTTTAAGGATGTTATATCCGACCCGTCTTTCCTCTGTAATTGAACTTGGTATAACAATAAACTTCATTAAGTTGTGGAATTTTTAGAGGCATTTATTTGATTTTAAAAATTCGTAGTATTGCATATAATCCACTAAGTATATTTTTTATTAAATTGTCAACACTCGACTCGAGGTAAAATGATGTAGTTTGATTTTGTTATTTTGTTTTACAGCATATCTACCCTTTTCTGGGTTATTTTAATGCCAAATCCGATCATTTTGGGGAAAAGGTTTTATACTTTAAGTTCCTAATATCTTCTATTATTTATTCATGATGTTTGGTTTAATTGTTTTGTAGAGAATTTTTTTTTATGTTTTTTACTTTACAGAACACCCGACCTCCATTGAAAATTAATGTAACACCTAGCGAAGTAACATTGCACCGATTTTATCACATTGGTTCCGTGATCGAGGATTGACTGTTGCGTGGTAAAGATTCATTGCATTTGGTAAAGGTGGTAAATATTTCTTTCACATTTGGTGCCGTGACAAGGATCTTTCACATTTGGTGCCGTTACCAGGATAAATAGGACGCATTCTGCTACATAAACCTTTCATATTTGGTGCGTGACCAAGAGCTTTCACACAACAGCTCAGATATGACAACTACACTCCATGTATGGGCAAATGATGCTTTGTAGAGATACAGGATACTCTCAGGTGTGAGTAATCCCTTTAGCATTGCAGCAGACTTAGCAATGCTTTCTATGTATTTTCTTTAATTCATATTGTCTGTGAATGTTAAACTGAAAAGTTTGAATGATGAGCTCTCAGATGAGGCGCCATGGTAATCGGTGGTTATGAATGTTTATTGCAATTGTTAAAGAAAATAAGCTTAATCTTAGAAGCATTAAATATTACCGTCTACCTGTTGAGAGGAATGTGATCATAATGCATATGCTGTAACTAAATGCTGGGTTGCAAAACCTCTAAAAATAAATTTACATTCCCGTTGATGAGACTATATATCTGTATCTTCTCCATCGCCCTTCGCTGCTTGAGAATAAATTTAGTGTTTGAAGCCATTCTTGGTCGATATGCGCAGAGAATCACATCAGCATCCTAGTTGTCAACTGTTTTTATACATTCACCATTCACCCATGCATGATGTATTGTTATCATCTAGGCTGGTACATTAGTCTCTCTCTCTTTGCAAAAAAAAAAAAGATTTTCCAACTTAGTATGTCCTGTACGAAGCTTTTTACCTTGCCCCATTGCCACAATATTGTGTCCTCGTGTTTTTTTTACAAGTAGCTCTGACGAAATTATTATTCTTTTTTTTTTTTTTATTCAATTTTCACCCCAAACAAGGCACAGTGCCACTTTGAAGCAGGGGGCTACTATTAGGGAATTAATTAGCGGGGTCATTATGAGGGGAGAAGAGTAGAAAGATGTTTGTTAACATTACACTTAAACTTCTGCATATCATTGCAGTTGGGAAAGCAGAATCCCGGAAGGGAGTTCCAAAGACCCGCAGTTCTGGGGAAGAAACTATTGGAGTAAAAGGCTTTCTTGCACCTAGGGATCTCTACTGTAAAGGGATGAGACTTAGTAGATTGTCGGGTTTGTCGGGGGTAGTTACGTCGGGGAGGTACAAGTGTTTGCAGTTCGTCAGAGCATTCACCATTAAAGTATTTGTAGAACAGGCAGAGGGATGCAACATCTCGTCGATGGGACAGAGGTTGAAGCCTAGATGACAGTTCAGGACCTATCAGGTTGGCGACTCTTTTTTGAACCCTGTCCAGGAGCGAGAGACAAGCAGCAGATGCACCAGCCCAGATGTGACAACAGTACTCCATACATGGGCGAATGGTTGCCTTATAGAGGTATAGGATACTGGCAGGCGTAAGTAGTTTTCTAGCACGGTAGAGGGAGCCAACCTTCCTTGCAGCAGCCTTGGCAATGCTCTCAATGTATCTATTCCAGTTCATATTCCCTGTAAACGTTAGGCCGAGGAGTTTAAAAGAAGTACTTTCAGGCAATGTGTTCTTGGCCATTGCTATTGGTGGTAGAGAAGGTTTCTTGTAGTTATTGAAGGAAACAAGCTTAGTCTTAGCAGCATTGAATGTGACCAACCATTTTTCTCCCCATTCCACTACGGATTGGAGGTCGTCCTCTAGTGTTTCTGCCATTGCCTTGGATATGTGTTCATTTGTTTTCCCCTCATATCTGTTATAGAGAGTGGTGTCATCGGCAAATATACCCATCTCCGAAACAATATTATCAGGGAGGTCGTTTATGAATATCAGGAATAATAGAGGTCCAAGGATAGACCCCTGAGGTACTCTCGCATTTATGTCATATTGTTTGGATGTATGTCCGTCAAGGACAACTTTGATTTTTCTATTACTTAAGAAGGATTTAATTACATTATGAATTCTTCCAGTGATTCCATATGATCTAATTTTCCTTAGAAGACCATCGTGCCATACCCTGTCAAAAGCCTTAGATATATCAAGGGCTACCGCTCTACCCTCCCCTGTTTTATCCAATGAACGGTATATACGTTCAGAAACTACAGTTAAGATATCTGCTGTTAAACGGGCTTGCCTGAATCCATATTGTTTGTCAGTCAGGAGTTTAGCAGTTGTTAGGTGCTGGACTAGGGCTTGATTAACTAAAATATTTTGGCGAAAAGCGGGAGGAGGCTAATGGGGCGATAATTTAGTGGGTCAGTTCTTTCACCAGAATTCTTGAAGACTGGTACCACAGAGGCGGTTTTCCAGCAGTCGGGAAAACAAGATTCGTTAAGGCATTTATTGTAAAGTTTGGACAGAACTGGAGCAACCTCGGCAGAGCATTTTTTTAATAGCAAAGCCGGGATGAGATCTGGTCCACATGCTTTTGAGGTGTCTAGGTTTTTTTATAATAGCATGTACCTCCTCAATGCAAATACCTCAACAATATGACTACCAGCAAAATCGCACCTCTTCACTGCATATGTTGGAAAACTTTCTATCTTCATAGCTTCTTTACTTGAACCAATTGCATTTTGATCCTCTTCCTGCTTCCTCTTTCACCGACATTACAAACATGCAAAAATTTAAATGTAATATGAATAAACATCTTACTTTATATCTATCCACTTGGGATGACCCCCCATAAATCTTGCCTTTAATTACAGTAACCCTTTACAGATCGGTAGTAATATACCTTATTTTGTGATGATTAAAAGTGAATAGAATAAAATAACAAGATTTTTCTTCATCTGGAATTCCTAACAAGCATGCATTGTCTTTTCTTCATCAATGTACTTAGCATCAGGCGAAATTTTCAGGAATGGAGCTTTTTCAGAAGGGCTTCCCATCTGCAGAAAATTTTATTGCTGCTAAGCACATATAGGAAGTAAGGAAATTTTTTCTGTCATGGTAGAATGGAAAGTGTATGTACTTTCCAACTACGTCATGCCAATTTTATCGAGAAATTTTCTTTCTGTGAATTTAAGTTTCAGTCCCTATTTCGAATTAAAGTGCAATTTAAATAAATGTTGATTATTATATTTTAAAAATCATCCGATCTATAATAAATATCAACGTGTATTTATTTGTAAATATATATATCCGTCTAGTCACACACAAAATTTGTCTGGTGGAAAGCACAAATCGATTTTTCCCTAATCGGACTTTTTTTTGTTTTCTATGAAAAATATTTTCTTAATAATAGACAGCATTTTTTTCCGTATTTTTGTGTCCTTATAAAAGTTCATGATGATGCTTAGCATATCCAGGTTTTAAGTCACCTAAAACAAACATCCAAACTGTACATGGATGCAATATCTTCTATCTTTTTATATGGTTTATTGCATTTTGCTGTTTTTAGCTAATAAAATTGATTGATTTTCGATTTGAAGACGATAAAGTTATAATCAACAGGGAACCAGTATTACAGTAATGAGTTCTTGGCAAACAAACCATGTCCTTTAAAATTCTACTTAACGCTAAGCACAGAGGAAGTAAGAACATCTTTTTCTGCTATGGTAGAAGGAAAAGTTCTTGTACTTTTGTTGTGGTAGGATCCACCTAATTAACATACATGGTGTGTCAGCTATATAAATATGGTTGATATCGTGAAGACGGGACAGACTCAACGAGAGACCAAACAAGAGACTCAGAGAAACAACGATATCGAGAGTCGACGACTACCCAGCGGACACCTTCTCCAGGGACGGTCTCCCCATAACTATACCAATGGAATATATGTAAATATTGTATATACTTTCTTGCTCTCAATATTCTATTTTAGTTTTGTGTTGTAGTTATTTATTCTCAATATATCTGTTCTATTTTAGTTATTTATTTTCGCATGTTGTTCTATTTTAGTTTTGTGTTGTAGTTATTTATTCTCAATATATCTGTTCTATTTTAGTTATTTATTTTCGCATGTTGTTCTATTTTAGTTTTGTGTTGTAGTTATTTATTCTCAATATATCTGTTCTATTTTAGTTATTTATTTTCGCATGTTATTCTATTTTATTTTTTTGTTGTTGTTATTTATTCTCAATATATCTGTTCTATTTTAGTTATTTATTTTCGCATGTTGTTCTATTTTAGTTTTGTGTTGTAGTTATTTATTCTCAATATATCTGTTCTATTTTAGTTATTTATTTTCGCATGTTGTTCTATTTTAGTTTTGTGTTGTAGTTATTTATTCTCAATATATCTGTTCTATTTTAGTTATTTATTTTCGCATGTTGTTCTATTTTAGTTTTGTGTTGTAGTTATTTATTCTCAATATATCTGTTCTATTTTAGTTATTTATTTTCGCATGTTATTCTATTTTAGTTTTGTGTTGTTGTTATTTATTCTCAATATATCTGTTCTATTTTAGTTATTTATTTTCGCATGTTGTTCTATTTTAGTTTTGTGTTGTAGTTATTTATTCTCAATATATCTGTTCTATTTTAGTTATTTATTTTCGCATGTTATTCTATTTTAGTTTTGTGTTGTAGTTATTTATTCTCAATATATCTGTTCTATTTTAGTTATTTATTTTCGCATGTTATTCTATTTTATTTTTTTGTTGTTGTTATTTATTCTCAATATATCTGTTCTATTTTAGTTATTTATTTTCGCATGTTATTCTATTTTAGTTTTGTGTTGTAGTTATTTATTCTCAATATATCTGTTCTATTTTAGTTATTTATTTTCGCATGTTATTCTATTTTAGTTTTGTGTTGTAGTTATTTATTCTCAATATATCTGTTCTATTTTAGTTATTTATTTTCGCATGTTATTCTATTTTATTTTTTTGTTGTTGTTATTTATTCTCAATATATCTGTTCTATTTTAGTTATTTATTTTCGCATGTTGTTCTATTTTAGTTTTGTGTTGTTGTTATTTATTCTCAATATATCTGTTCTATTTTAGTTATTTATTTTCGCATGTTATTCTATTTTAGTTTTGTGTTGTTGTTATTTATTCTCAATATATCTGTTCTATTTTAGGTATTTATTTTCGCATGTTATTCTATTTTAGTTTTGTGTTGTAGTTATTTATTCTCAATATATCTGTTCTATTTTAGTTATTTATTTTCGCATGTTATTCTATTTTAGTTTTGTGTTGTTGTTATTTATTCTCATGTGTTTAATCGATTTTCAACTTTTCAATTACGCAGTCCTGATTATAGCAAGAAATTATACTATTTTCATGAATTTAAAAGTTTCATAACCGCAATCGAATTAAAATGCAATTTGAATATATGTTCACGCTATAATTAATAGCAATTTGCACTTATTTGTAAATATATATCCGTCCAGTTACACACAAAAATTGCCCGATGGAGAACACAAATCTAATTTTCCATAAGCTTTTTTTTTTATAACGATTTACGGTATATAGATGCACTATCTTTACATGGCTTCTTGAACTTTGTTTTGTTCCGCCAATTAAAATTGATTGGTTGATTGATATAATCACGTTGACACATTGGTTCTCATTAAATCACCGAAGTTAAGGAACGTTGAATCTGGACAGTATTAGATGGGTGACAATTTAGAAATACCAGGCGTTGTATACAGGAAGACGTCTACAACAACCTCAAAAAATACTATAGTCATCTCCTCTAACAGGGATATACATGCGACTGGGGGTTGCTTTTTAATTTGATATTCCCTGGACACTTCCTTCCTCGAGAGAAGTCTGTTCAAGCGGCTTAGAGTTAATGCTTCTGGCTATATCGGGATGAACAATCATTCAAGGTGTTCTTTTCATCGTTACTTATTTGCAATTTGAACGTCAGGGGAAAATCCGACAATATATAAAACGGAGATAAGCGACACAGAGGACGTAATGAAAAAGAAAAAAAGATTATCAGTTCAGTTCATGTTTATAAGAGATAAAATTAAAAAAAAAAATACTCTTGTATTTGTTGGCTGTAATTCTTTTCGTTTTCTTTTTTTATTTGTTCTTTTTTTGCAAACATCCTTTCTACACCTGAGTGTGAAATTGTACAAGTTAAGATAAATTGTCCCTATTATATCATTAACCACATTTTAAAGGTCACAAAATATCTCATATAAAATAATAAGACAAAATATGCAGTACTGTACCTGAACCACTAATTTTATTTTCACTAAATTATCACTACTTATCAAGACCGGGCTCCACTAGAGGAAAAGGGTATATGATGTGGTTAAGTTTTGTTGTTTTGTTTTATGGCGTATCAAACCTTTAGCGGGTTATTTAATGCCGAATCCGGTCATTTTGGTAAAAGGTTTTATGTTTCAAGTTCATGTTATTCACGATGTTCAGTTTGATTATTTGTAGATGAAAAACGTTTTTGACTTTACAGAACATGATTGAGTTTTACAAAGAGAAAGGGGGGAAAACATCAGTACTTGGTGCATTTTTAATCAAGAGCCAGTATCTTCAGACAGTCTGATTTGGTAGCAACAGGATCAGTGAGATGAAATGATTGTCAGCCCCAAGCTCGAATACTTGTAGGGACAGTTCTAGATAGGAATGTGCTCGAATTGGATTAAAAGTTGGTGTTATACGCAGGGAATCAGTCTCATGGTAATGCATTTCATAGATTGGAAACCTTTCTGAAAAAGCTCTGTTACTGGGAATTTCGCCTGATGCTAAGTACATTGAAAAAGAAAGGACATTTTTATGTAACATTCTGTAATTCATGAGAGTTTAATTACCTATTGGACAAATCCTCGAGTGTTTTTGATTTCTCTCTATAAGGGTTTATTAGAGCAACCTGACATGAAGAAGTAATCTCTGGCCTAATATTCCAAATAACAGTTTTCGAAGCCCAAATAAAATCACCTCGGCATGGCTATCCCACGCTGGCTTATACGAGAAATAATGCACCTTTTTTGTAACTGATGTTGCCTGTAGTAAATACACAAAGCTTAATACTCCACAAGACTAGATGGATTTTTGTCCTGGAATCCAGTAAAACCAAACGATAAGAAAGAAAAACTATAATAAAGTTTACTTGTCTATTGAGAAGAGAGGAAATTAATGTCTTTTACATCTTTACTAACTCAACTTTTGAAAGAAAAAAAAAGGTAAAAAAGAACTTAAACGGAACACTCGAATATTTATATATTTCTTATAGTAGACAAATTTAATTTCTCAGAATTTACATTGAAGTAAAAAAAAAATAAGACGTGAAAGTGTTTTGATACGCTTCACACGTCAACAAATTCTTGTATAATCGCCGATTAATTTATTTTATTTACAGACTATCTTCATAGTTATTGTTGTTTCATCACGTTTCTGCCAACTATTCCTTTGGCCTTCTTCAGGTAGTTAAATGTTGTGGGGTACAAATCACCCCTATTTGAGAACTATGTGAAATCAACCAGTTCTATAAATACCACTGGTTTCAGAGACGAGATGGAGACATTCATACCATGTTTAACCGCATGCTACGAACACGTTCCTCTCATACCACTTTCGTGGCTCCTGTATTGCTTATGACAAACACTTATTATATTTATACACTTTACGCTACTTGTGGTTTCTTTCATTTGTGACCCCCTAGCACGGTCTACACGACGGGATAGGAATGCTGCCTTCCATAGTTGCTGTGGTCGTCTCACCATATTTTGGCCAACTAATCCTATAGCCTGCTTTGGATATGATTGAAACCGCTATTTTCGGACAATGTTCACCTGGAATCATACAGATTCAACACCTCTATCTACTGCGCCATAGGCCCCGAAGATGTTATTCATCGCCAACTGAAATTACAGCTTATCCTCAAGTGACTTGAGTGGATTTATGAATCATTAATATAAAAACAATCGGCATTATTCCATTTTCAGCAATAGGTCTTGGGGTTTTGTGGCTCCTAATATCCCAAAATACTTATTTAATGGACGGTTTATATGTTGCATATTAAGGATCTAGAGTTGTAAGCCATGTTTAGTTTCAGAACAGAGGTGAGTGGTTCTCAGTAGACAAAACAGTTTCCGATGGTTAGTTGTTCTATACAAGTTCTGGAGGTGAGTGGTTCCCAGTAGACAGATATCACCTTGGAAGCTACAGAGCAAAAAATTCTCCCCCTGTTGACACGAACAAAACATATGCGAAATTGCTGCAGTCTGGTTTCTGATTGGTTGGTGGCGGAACGTGAATTAATTTGATTCGTCAATTCTTAGCAGCATCGTTTATAAATAGAATCTCCCGACTGTGCAGGATCATACCCCATTATAGTCCAAAAATATTGCAACAAAGGACCCTACGCCAATGACGATTACGTTAGCTAGTGTGAATTTTTTTGCAAGGTAACGCAGATCTGTAAAATGAAAATTATTCCCAGGGTTTTTCTAGAGTGTTGGCTCTCCAATCTAACGTTCCGGCCCTTGTGTCAGATCATCTCGTTGTGGAAGAAAGATAAATAAACTACCATGCTTTACGGTGAAATCTTATTGCCATTGGTTCGTCATACTTAAGCTTGAAGTATCATTTTTCTGCAAAACGGTCAGCTTAACTCGTTGCGTGTTCACAATATCCGTTCTCGCACACGCGATCAACAAACTCAATTCTAATACGTATTGATGTCTTTTCGTGCTTGTGAATATTATTCCAAATTGGACAATGCTTCTTTCTCCATTGCACAAAGGGACACGGACGGTTAATTACCTGTCGTTTGAGGCGCCCTCACCTGTGATCGAATGCTCAGTGGTATGAGGTATTTTTGTTTCAAGCGGCAACGTGTACTGAGAAGGCGTCATTTCCTAACATTAAAAACAATCCTGAGTGATATCTTGCCCTCGTGGGCTGTCAGTAAAATATCAACACACACTCTTTCACTTTCATTCATTCAATCCCTCTCTTCTTCTTTTTCTTCTTTTTATATTTGCCGTTTTCTTCCATTATTTTTGTCCTATTTCTACTTTATTCATTTTCTTTTTCTATAATTTTTTCTTTCATTCATCTTTTCTCTTCTATTCCTTCTTTTACTTTTCTTCTCTAATTTCCCTTTCATTTTTCTTTTTCATTCACTCTTTTGTAATATGCGCCCTTTTCATTCTTCTTTATTGTTTGGAGTATGTCTTTCTCATTCTTTTTCTTCCACTCTTGTTAGTTGATCATTTTAATTCGTCTTCTTGCACTTTCCTCCATTTTTTTTTCATTCAACTCCTTTTTAGTTCTTATATTCTTCTTTTCTATTCATTTTTTGTCTTATGCCTTCTTATTCTTTTTCATTTTCCCTCTTCTTTCTCTCCATCTTCTATTTCGTTTTTTCTTATTTTTTATGCTTCTTCTTCTTCTTCTTCTTCTTCTTCTTCTTCTTCTTCTTCTTTCCTTTTACTTTGTCGCCCTTTTCATTCTCCTTTCTCTTTGTTTTCTTTTTTACCTTCTACTTTATTCGATTTATTCCTTCATTTTACTTGTTCTTTCATTCATATTCGCTGGAAAAATGGTGAGATCCTTCTATCGATCCAGTAGATATCTCACTGTTGACGCAATTCTCTACCTATATAAGAGCCAGGTACGTCCAAGAATGGAGTACTGTTGCCACATCTGGGCAGGAGCTGCTAGAAACACTTATCCTGCCTTAATAGAGTTCAAAATAGATTTCATTGCCTCAATATCTGCTTCACTTAATTTCAACACTCTTGACTCCTGCTGGCGCATTGGCAACATTAACTAAGAAGTCAAGTCATTTTTTTTCCTCCTTCGCGATACGAGTTCGAGCCTGCCTGCCTACTACCACTTTTTTTGTAACAGCTCTGCCTACTATTGTTTTAATCCCCTCCGCCCCGCTACTATCACTTTTTAGACCCCTCTCCCCGAGATTTCTTACTTCACCACCTACACACACCCGGGTACTCCCGCTACTGTTGTTTTTACCCCCTCGCCCCGCCCGGGGTTGCTTGCTACACCACCTAAACACCCAAGCACTTTAAAAAAAATTTTAATCTTAGTTTAATTAATTTTTTTTTGCTCAATACACACCTACAAACACCAAGACAACGCCCGGCACCCAGGCTAGCACATTGACACTATTTTGAATGAGTAAATGTGGTATTGTGATAAGTGAAATAATTTTGGCTAAGAATAATATAGTTAGTGTAAGATAGAGGGTAACCAATGATCCCCACTGACCCACACTTTTGATGACCTTGTTCTATGTTATATTTTTTAGTAAATACATGATTCAAAATGTAGTATATGTTCTGATACTACATTTCATTTTTTTCTGTCTTCGGTCAGTAAAAAATCCTTCTAGATTGAGGCAATTTTTATTTTTGTCCCAAATTGTAATAGCCCTTTTTGAAGAGCTGGAGTCTGTACATTATGAACCAACCTTGTGTTGAATCAGTCTCATTGAGAAGATAACTAAAATGAAGGACACATAAATAATAACGAATTTAGGAAAACTCGTCCACGGAAAACTCGTCCATGGAAAATTCGTTCATTTTTTCTAGGTAGGAAAACTGGCACATTATATATATAGATTATATATAGAGATTGAAAACACATTTTATGAACTTTCTTGAAGGGATACTGTTTTTAGGAGGGACTACACCCATATAATACTCAAAGCAAAATATTTTTACTTGTTTATAAAAGATAAAACTGACTTTTTGAAGTGTTCGTTTTTTACCTAGCTGAATATGTTTTTAATCGTTTAACTTATTTTAAAGTATTTATTCAGTTCAAACAAAAAGACTACATCCCCTATAATATTTTTGGTTCTCCTGATTTCTACTTTCGTTTTTATCGCTCAAATATCCTTATTTCGTGTTCGTAACAGCGGGCCGACATTAAAGGACCTTTTTGTTGAGCTCGTATGGGTTTATTTTACTGTATACGTGGATTCGAAAAAGTTGTCAAAATTGTGATAGAAACCCACCCAACAAATGTCACGCAACATGTATTGGGTGTGTTTCTATCAGCATTTTGTTTTATTTCTTATTTTGAAGTGATTATTGAGTCTTCAAAGACACCGCGGAAATTTTTTCTTGTTCTCCGGCAGCGTTCAACATTACTCGTTTTTATAACCGAATAAACATTTTATATTAAATAAAAAACACTAAAAACATCCTGTTAGGTAGAAAAGTAACTTATCTTACCTTTGATAACATTTATTTGTTATTTATTTATTTTTTGACAAGTTTTTCGTACTCCTGTGTATAGTGATACAAACCTTTCTATTTTTGAGCTATTATCGAATCTCCCGTCATGCCGGACATTTTTCTTGTTTTCACGTAACACCCGACACTACTTGTTTTTTTTTACTGAATGAATGCTTTAAAATAAGTTAACCACTGAAAACTTAGCAAGCTAGGTAGAAAACGAACACTTAGAAAAATCGATTTTATATTTTTTAAAACAACAGTAAACAAGTATAAGTATTTTCTTAAAAATATTATGGGGTGTGTACTCTTTTAAAAACAATATCTCCTGCAAAAACGGTCATAAACTGTGTTCTTAATCGATTTCTACAAAAATAATCCACCTAACTTTTATATTTACATAAAAATATAAAGTTAAATATGAAACGAAATATAAGAAAACCATTTTAGTAAAATATATTCTCAATTATTTAAAAAAAAATACGTTCTTACATTTTTGTTGGCAGACATATTTTCAATCTCCATCTGTTTATTTGCGTCAGTCTTATTAATGGAAATAATATAAAGTTAACTGATAAATATGAATCGTTTATTACTCGATTTAGTTTATGGCCTTTATTAGCATATCGAAAATATGCTTTATGACAAGTAGATACTACTAAGAGACAGAAGATGCCGAAATCAAGGTAACGCTGGCGCCCAGATGTGTCTACCGTAGAAGTGTGAAAAACCTCGAAGTCGACTAATTCATTAAAGTTTTTTTTTTCAGTTTTGTCAATAACCGGGCAAAAGGCAAACTTTTTCTTTTTTTCCTTTTTTGGCACAATTAAAATAATTTAACATCGCTTTTCATGTTATTATTATGAATATAGATTTTAATATCACTAATACGATAAATGTTCATAATTTTATCTTAAATGCCAACAAATTAAGTTTAACATGTGTTTTAAGGAATCGGTTTTGGAATCGTAATTTTAAGGAATTGGATTTGGAATCGGAATCGGAATTATATTATATTGGACCCAATATAAAGTAATGATTTAAAAAGTTATAAAAATATGACTCATGATTTTTCTTTTGATGTTAATGCTTGAGCTATTAAGACATGTTTACTGCAACGCTAAAAATTAATAATAAAAAAAAATAAGCCGATAGCTATTACGTTACATATGCATATTCGCAATGCCGTCGTTCAACCTTCGTCTAGCAAATCCCATTTTTTGAATTTTGACACTTTTACACAGATTCCCCCCCGGCTAAAACCCAAAGTTTCGAATGGGTTCGAATGCCCTATATATTAAGTCTCTTTGTATAACCTTTTTACGCAAATATTACATGAATATATAATTACACAAACTTTGATTTTTTTACCTTCAGTCACTGTTGTTGTTGTTGTTTGTATTTTTTAAATTAGTGACGCTAATTTGTTTTAGTCATTTCGTTATTTGTTGTGTACCATGAAGAATCCCCCAGCTATGAGCAAATAGCTCCACTGTCTTGTGGATGCCCTGGGAAAGGCAAATACTAGCGATAGGCACATGGAAACATGAACAAAAACGGGTCGAGATGTTGTCGGCTATAACTGGCTGGCATGGGTCGCTTCTTGTCTTCATTGCGTCGTACAGGCATCTTTCCATCGTCGGCATTAATAGCATGCTGGAATTTACAAAAAAATACGAATGCGACAAAAAATACGGTCTGGTCACCAAACGGTGAAGCTCTACAACATCTCTCCGGCAGCTCCTGCAGCTGCGCTAGCACCGACTGTATTGGCTTGTCTTTTGGTTAGCGTCTGCCTACAACGCCAAGAGGGGGACCCTTATAAATGGGCAAACCAAGGTTATCTTATTACCTGCCCAGGCCTGCACCTGCTTAGTCACAGTAGACGCTGTAGTAAACGAAACTAGATGCAGGATGCCATTGTCTCGAGAGACAGAAATTTTTCCATTATATAATTGCACGTGATAGTTAACTAAAGATGATCATTCTATAAGAAAACTGAAAAACTATTAGGGAATTAATTAAAATGAATGTTTAAAAGAATATGCAAATTAGCTAGATCTTTTGCAGATCAATTCAATTCCATGACCCATATATAACAAAGTTGATTTTCTCTTTATATACATAGAAAAAAGATTTTTAATATGAATATCAATAAACAATAAAAAAACTCCAATATATATATATATATATATATATATATATATATATATATATATATATATATATATATCTATATGGCTATATATATAGGAAGTTTGCTTCAGTGAATTGCGCCATCCTTTTGTGATGTCTTTTTATGATGCAATCCCTCGTGCATGGAGGCACATCCAAGCTAATAAACAACATCCACATATTTTCATTTCAATAGTTGATGATGATGGTGATGATGATGATGATGATGATGATGATAATAATAATAATAATAATAATAATAATAATAATAATAATAATAGGGAGCACTAATCAGACCTCTGCTGAAACAGTGCGGAGAGGACTTGGATCTTGGGGAGATTTATTTTCACTCAAATCTCAGTGAAGACCAATGGTCATTGCCAGTTAAAAATCAATGGTAGGCAGCTGTTGCGATACCACAAAGTCATTTGCAGAGGTTATCAAAAGAGGATGAAAATACTGGAGTTCTGGGGAAATTTCTTTTACTCAGACTTCAGGAAAGACTACCGGTTGTTATGAATGAGTGTTCTCTTATAATGACATGAGTGAGAACATATAGTACATAATAATAATGCATCTATTACTACAATTACTAAAATAACGAAGAAAAAAATAATGAGAAGAAAAATTGCGAGGATTAGGACAAAAAGAAGAAGAAGAAGAAGAAGAAGAAGAAGAAATATAAAAGTCTGACAAAAAGACAAAAGAGAGAAAGAAAGTAGAAGAAGAACAACAACGACGACAAAAAGGAAAGGAAAATGAAGAAGGGGGAAGAGGAGAAGGAGGAAAAGGAGAAGGGGGCATGTTGCATCTCTTTGCTTATTTTACAAATACATAAATGGAATGCACTCTGACAAACTCTTCAACATAAATACCCCCGACAAGCGGCAAAATTCCACCCCTTCAATGTCCCCAGATGCCGGAAAAACTTCTATTCTAACAGTTTCTTCCGCGAACCATTAGACTTTGGAATTCCTTCCGTATTTCCTGCTACTCTGCCTCTACAAACATGGAGAAATGTAATGCAACTTCTTACTTAGGAGTGTCCATGTGTCCCTAATTCAGAGTTATCCTCTTACATCTCAGTATCAATGTATTTGCTTGGTGTGAATAAGATTGAAAAAAGTATAGGATTTTGTTTAACAACAAAAATAAAGTTGTTGGCTGCGATCTGACCGTTGGGAAATCAATGAAGTTATTTTTCTTTCAGTTTTCAATAGTTTCGCACCAAAATTGGATTGCTTCTGACAGAACCGCCATCTTGATTTCTGGTTTTATTCATATTCATATTCATATTCATATTCATATTCATATTATTATTATTATTATTATTATTATTATTATTATTATTATTATTATTATTACTTTTATAACTCAACTTTATTCTTTTGGGGATTATAGAAAATGTCAGCTGTCTATAAACAGTAGACTATGGTGACAAATTTTTTACTGTTCATATTTCGTAAGTGGACCCTTCATTTGCAAGGAATAACGATTTTTGTAGTTAGTATAAAAGTAGCCGTAGATGGGCAGATGTCATATGTACAGTACTAGCGAGGGTACCCGGCGTTGCCCGGGTGTGGGGAGGTGTGGGAAGAGGGTAAATCAAAACAATAATAAAAGGGAAAATAAAGAACAAGCGATCGCAAAAATGTTACAAATATTAAAACATTTTAAATAATCGGAAAAACAAAAACAAAACAAAGAAACAACGAACGTATTGGAAAAATGAAAAAAAGGAAAATAAAGAATAAGCGAACGAAAAAAAAATGGCATAAATAACCCTGTTTAAATATTAAAACTTTTAAAATTCCCATTATGTCGGCGCGAACGTGCGACCTTTAGATATCGATGCTCTCACGATAACCACTGCTCTACGATGGCGTTTTTTTTCTGTTTAAACCAATTCAAGAAAGAACATTTTTCGCTTTTGGCTAAATTTTCATGAAGGAACAATTTTTGCTATATTCCCTCATTTCTAACGTCTATTTTCTATGAGAATTAATTGACCGTTTGTTTTAAATTCTCACTGAGATATCGCCCTTTCCGATGGTACCAGTTTCGAGCCGGTCTGATGCCGCCGAGAAAAGTTTTAGGCAGAAATACATACATACATACATACATACATACATACATACATACATACATACATGCATTCAAAGACAGATAAGACTAGCGAGTGTGCTTGGCATTGTCCTGGTGCTTAGCTGGTGTAGTAAGGAACCCCGGAGGTGGGGTGTAAAAAGTGATAATAGCGGAGGTCGGATTAAAACAACAGTGGGCAGAGGTGTTAAAAAAGTGGTAGTGTGCAGGCAGGCTCGAACCTGTAACGCGAAGGAGGGGGAAAAAACAAAACTTGACGTCTTTGCCGATGTTTCCACAGTCTGAAGAAAACTGAGATTTATATTATAGACTAGCGAGGGTACCCGGCGTTGCCCGGGTGTTTAGAGGTGTGTGTGCTCTGGCTGGGGGGGTATTAAATCAAAACTAAAGAATAAGCGAAGTAATCACGCTGTTTTAATATCATATATAAAAAATGTTAAAACTTAAAAAAAAAACTAACGTAAGGCAAAAGAACGATGTTAAAATTCCTTAAAATCGAAAATAACATAAACGCAAAAAGAAAACGCGAATGTGATGGAAAAAACCCCCAGAAAAACTAACGTTAAAACTTCTTTAAAATATCTGAAAAATAAAAACAAAAAAATATAGAACGTGAAAAATGGCTTAAATAACCTGTTTCAATATTAAAACTTAAAATAAAAAAAAAAGAAAAGAAAAAAGACATCTCACACCACGATCCGAACCTAATGATAATGACGCCGCGCTCTAATGACGCCGCGCTCTAATCAAGTGAGCTAAGAGGACGTTGACTTAATTGACCTGTTTTTTTTAAATATTTAAACTAAATCATGTTCCGACGTCATTTGCGCATCCGTAGAAGCAATCTTGTCATGAGAGGACGGATTTTTGCTACCCCCTCTCTGTATAAAAATGGCTAATTTAGGGTGAAGGAATTAATGCTTTGGGATAATTTTTCGATATTTTTCAGGCGAAGGTTCGAGCTTGAAAATGATACCTATTTAGCGAAAATCTGTGGCCTGTGTCAATAGTTTTTGCGAGACATACAAACTCACATGCATACATACATACATACATACATACATACATTTTCGCTTTTATATATATAAATAACTTTCTACGTGGATCAAGAATCTATTGATGATCAAGTTCCTAGTGATTCTCTCCCTCTCTCTATCTCTCTGTCTCTTTATCTCTCTCTTTCTCTCTCTCTCTCTCTCTCTCTCTCTTTCTGTAACAGAGTTCGTATGAGCACATGTGAAAATATCATCAGCAGCCGAAGGCTAGCAAAGATATTAACAGCAGTAGCACCAGATTGGCAAGTGTGTACAAACTTGCATGACAAGAAAAAAAGGCAGCACGTGGTTGGAAACAAGCAAAGTGAGCTTTGAAAAAGATGAACGTGTAAAGTCGAAGACGAGAAATGGTCAAGGAAGAAAAACGGCCGATTGAGATAGACGTGTACCCTGTTATGGTGGCGAGAGATTTTAAAGTTGGTGTCGAGACGGCGGGGTGTTGTGAATTTCATGGCAGACAATATGAACAGTTAGAAATAATAAGAAGTAAACATTGTTTGGAAAATAATGGTAATAAATGCTTTTGCTGGAAGAAGAAAAAAAAAACAAGTCGGATTTATTTATTTTTGTTTGTTTGTTCTTTTTCGACGGTGCTAAACGGCATGGGTTCTGAGAGCGGTTTAAAGTATAATGAACACGGTTCAAGCGTAACAGTCACGTTACAACTTGCCTTTAATAAGTTTTCAGCATTTTTTCGTATGAGAACTTTTATTGATAATACTCACATGGAACTCTGGTCCCCTTCGAAGTAATCTCTTCCAGCTGCAATGCACTTGTTATATCGTTCCAACAACTTCTGGAAGGCCCCTTTAGAAGTCCTCTTGTGTGAGCGTGTCAATGACCCTTGTCACAACCTCTTTCATCTCCTCAATTGTTTCATAATGACAGCCTCTTTCATCTCCTTAATTGTTTCATAATGACAGCCTCTTTCATCTTCTTAATTGTTTCATAATGACAGCCTCTTTCATCTCCTCAATTGTTTCATAATGACAACCTCTTTCATCTCCTCAATTGTTTCAAAATGACAGCCTCTTTCATCTCCTTAATTGTTTCATAATGACAGCCTCTTTCATCTCAGTAATTGTTTCATAATGACAGCCTCTTTCATCTCCTTAATTGTATCATAATGACAGCCTTTAAGTATAGACTTCAGCATAGGGAATAACCAAAAGTCACAGGGAGAAAGGTCTGGACTACAAGAAGGGTCAAGACCTGTCTTGATGCCCATCTGGGTCAAATAAATAGTCTGATATTTTCTGAACATCCTTGGGACAAACTTTGTGAATAATTGTGTGTACAGTTCTCATACTGACATCAAACAAACACTTATTGTTTCTATAGACACAGGACGATCTTTATCCACGAAATTATTTATTTGACCAATCAATTCTGGTGTTCTGACTACCTTACTCCTCCTACATCTCTCATCATCCCTCACAGACTCCCTGCCTTCATTAAATCTTTTATGCCACTCAAAAACTGATACTTGATTCATGAAAGATGGTACAAAAGCAGTCTGAAGCATTCTATACATTTCTGTGGCACTTTTTCAAGTTTAAAACAAAATTTTATTGCCTACTATTTTTCTCAAGTATTTTCAGGTCCAGATTGCATTTTTAAAATTCACCAACCATGGCAATTATACTTTAGTAGGGTGTGTTCCGATTCCTGCTGTAGCTGTTCATTTGGATTTGGAATCATCAAAAATGGTCACCATCTCATTCATTTTCTTTTTTATTCTATTCATTCTTTTATTCTTTTTCAATTTTCTTTGTTATTTTTTTCATTCATTTATTCGTCTTATATTTTTGCGTATTATTTGGATTCTTTGGACTACTGTTCTCATCTTGAGTGTGATTTTCATAACGTTTCGGTCGATGTAACGTCCATATTTCTTCAAGTGTATCTTGTCGAACTTGGGAATGTTTCTGTCGAACTCGGAAATTTGGACAGAATTTCGATCGGAACCCTTTATTTACTTTACGGGAGTATCATCCTCTAGTTCCGTCAGCCATGACTGGATAGAGGTCCTAAGTAAGTAGCAATTGTATTTTTCGATCGCCTACACTGAGGATTGAACCTCTAACCTTCAGGTGAATCGCGATGGGTGCATCGTGATAGGTCTTTAGTTAGAGAAGACAATCAATCAATTTGATTGAAAAATGGGCCATTTCATCGACTTCGATGACAATAAAATTATGGGAGTTTGAAACATTCATTGATCATCATTCAATCCCGTGCAACGTCGAGTCATCCTGCTATATCTAAAAAGCCACCATTCGCATGCAATATTGTTGTCATACCTGGACGTTTTCACATACGACTAATGTCTCCCTAATAAAAGAGTTTAAAACCTCAAAATATGTTCCGCACTATCAACCAAGTTCCAGCCCCTGGCCCATCGCCGCATTGTTGCATCACTGTACCTGTTTTACAAGTAGTCTAATGGAATGTGCTATGATGAATTTATAGCACTTGTATACTCTCGACCGACATACATATCACCGATAAACCCCGTAACAGCGAAATACAACCCCCCACCCATTTAAGACTTTTGGAAACCTTCTATTCTAATAATTTCTTTCCTTGAACTACTAGAGTTTGGAATTCTTTTTTCGTTTCCTGCCTCACTGACATGCAAATGTAAACAGACATCTATCCCATCTCCTTACATAGCATCTCTGTAGACATAGTCTGAAATAGTAGCCCCTTATGTCCAGTGACAATATGCATTGTTTGATGTGAACAAGAACAAACTACCCTTTTATATTCGCAATTAAGTTTACTATACTATTTATTTTTCGCTATCTTCATTTGGACTCGTTGTTTCATTTTACGTCAATCGAAATTGCCAGAAATCAAGCAACCCCTTCTTATCTCTATATAAAACATATACGTATTCAAATATTTCATTAAAATTCTTCTTTACAACTGAGTTAGTAAAGAAATTAGTAACAATTTTTATTTCTCCAATTGACAATTTAAATATGTTATAATAAACTTTTCCCGTGGTCTGTTGGTTTTACTGGATTTCAGGGTAAGACATCATCTTATCTGGTTGAGTATCCAGCTCAGTGATCTTACTTTAGGCACCATCACTTGGAGAAAGTGCACCATTCCTCTATCTATATATATAAAAGCGAAAATGTATGTATGTATGTATGTATGTATGTGTGTATGTTTGTGTGTCTGCTAAAAACTTTCGACAGACAGAACAAAACTTCACAAATTTGGTTTCATATGAAAACTCCATCCTTCGCCCAACAAATATCGAAAAATTGGCCATAAACGTTAATTTTTCCACCCTGAAATCGGCACTTTTCTACATGGGGGGGTCAATAAAAACCGTCCTTTCATGACGAGATCGGTTCTACGCATACGTCAGACGACGTCATAACCTGATTTACTTTAAATATTTGAAGAACTGACACAATTTCATGTACGTCGTGTTAGCATAGTTGGTTAGAGCGTTGGGTCATTATCTAAACGTTTTGGCTTCGAATCGTGGCGTGAGATGTCTTTTGTTTTTTTTCGATTTTTAAAATTTTAATATTGAAGCAGGGTTATTTAAGCCATTTTTCACGTAACGTTCATTTTTCTGTTGTTTTTTTTTACTTCGCTTATTCTTAGGTTTTCATTAACACCCCCACCCCCGACCGACCACACACACCCCAAAACACCCGGGTACCAACCGATTTTTTAAATTTTAATATCAAAACAGGCTTATTTAAGCCATTTTTCACGTGTTTTTTTGGGGCGATTTTATTTTTCAGATTTTTTAAAGCAGTTTTAACGTTCGTTTTTCTGTATTCTTTTTTGTTTTTGTTTTTTCGATTTTTACATTTAACGTCGTCCGTTTTCCTTACGTTAGATTTTCTTGTGTTTTTTTTTTCGATGTTTGATAACCTCCCCCCCCCGCCCGGGTACCCCCCCCGCTTTATTTTTCAGATGTTTTAACGTTCGTTTTTCTGTTTTCTTTTTTTACTTCGCTTATTCTTAGGTTTTCATTAACACCCCCACCCCCGCCCGACCACACACACCTCCAAACACTCGGGCAACGCCGGGTACCCCCCCTATTCTATATAAATAAAAGCGAAAATGTGTGTATGTACGTATGTATGTATATTTGTTTGTATGTTTGTATGTTTGTTTGTGTGTCCGCTAAAAATTTTCGATGAAAATTCACAAACTCGGTATCATATTGAAGCCCCATCATTCGCACGAAAAATATCGAAAACTTGGCCAAAAACGTTCATTTTTTCACCCCGAAATCGACAATTTTCGACAGGGAGGGTCAACAAAAACCGTCCCCTCGTGACGACGACCGGTTCTATGCATGCGTCAGATGACGTCATGACCTGATTTATTTTAAATAGTTTAAGAACTGACTAAACGTCATATACGTCGCGTTAGCTCACTTGGTTAGCGCGGTGGTTTGTTATCTAAACTTTTTAGGTTCGAATCGTGGTGTGAGATGCATTTTTTTTCAATGTTTTAACTTTAAATATTGAACCAGTGTTATTTAAGCCATTTTTCACGTAACGCTCGTTTTTCTGTTTTTTTTTTTTTACTTCGCTTATTCTTAGCGACACCCCAAAACACCCGGGTACCCACCAATTTTTAAAATTTTAATATCGAAACAGGCTTATTTAAGCAATTTTTCACGTGTTTTTTTATTTTTGGTTTTAACGTTTTTTTAACATCGTTCGTTTGCCTTACGTAAGTTTTTGGTGTATTTTTTAATGTTTTGATTACCCCCCCCCCACTTAAGTTTTGACGTTCGATTTTATGTTTTCTTTTTTTACTTCGCTTATAACAAACAAACCTGGTCATTGACCTCATTTGCTGAATAACTATTGCTTACGTCGTCGTCGTCGTAACGCTCTACGACTTCCGTGCGGGCACCTGTCAATTTGGTTCTTGCTTAAATAAATTCAAACATCTTTCAGTAACTCATTCTGGCTGGCCGAACGGTTCATGTTTTTTTCACATTTTATTTTCAAACTTCGCCTCAGGGCTTCGGGTTCGATCCTACCCCCCCCAGTTTCTTGTTTTATTTAAGAGCACACACACCTCCAAATGCCGGGCAACGCCGGGTACCCCCGCTAGTATATATATAAAAACGAAAATGTTTGTGTGTGTGTGTGTGTGTGTGTGTGTATGTGTGTTTGTATGTCTCGCAAAATTTTTCGACAGAGGCGACGGATTTTCACGAAATTGGTATCATTTTGAAGCCCGACATCTTGGACGAAAAATATCGAAATATTGGCCAAAAGCACTAATTCCTTCATCGTAAACTGGGTGGGCCCCTTTCTACAAGGAAGGTGAGAAAAATCGTTCTTTCATTTTCTCACCTCCTGCTACTACGACAATGATGTCATGTCTGACCTAATAAACGTTGACATTAGTTTAAACCACCTGCAAGTGTTTTTAAAGGTTTAATTTTATCCGTTATTAAGTATGTCTCTTTGTGGTAGTGGTAATGTGTTGGATATTTTTTCCGCCTTAGCCTCGATGCTTCGGGTTCGAGCCTGTCTTCCTACCTAAACTTTTTTTCCTCTTTTACACCTTTTTCCCCCTTTTTTTACCTTTGTTCGCGGTTTTGCTTTGTTTTGGTTTTTCCATTTTTTTTTAACATCGTGTTTTTTTATAATATCAAAACAGGGTCTTCCCTACATACACACCTCCAAACACCCGGGCAACGCCGGGTACCCCCGCTAGTCATAAATAAAGGGCAAAAATCTGTTTAAATGTATGTATGTATGTATGTCTGTATGTTTCGCAAAAACTTTCGACAGAGGCGACCGATTGTCACGAGATCGGTATCATTTGTAAACTCGACCATTCGGACAACAAATATCGAAGAATTGCCTAAAAACATTAATTCATTCACCCTCCACTGGACACTTTTCTACAAGGAGTGATAGAAAACAATCCTTCCTTCATGACAATTTAAACATACACGCATGTGCGGTCTTAGACGTTATCTTAAGATTTCACGTTCGAGCCGTCGTATCAGATATATTTATTTTCGATTTTTAAAGTTTTAATTTTGAAACAAGATTATTTATGCAATTTCTTCGTCCGTTTTTTTTTAAAAATTTTTCCATCGCATTCGCTGTATTTTTTGCTATTTTTTAAAATAATGTTTAAACAGGGTTGTTACGTTTGCTTATTCTTTATTTTCCATATTGTTTTGATTTACCCCCCCCCCCCCACCACCACCACTCACACACTTCCAAACACCCGGAAAATGCCGGGTACTTTCTCATAAGAGCCAGTGTTGTTTAGTCATAGCGATGAGATCTTATTTGTGCTGCGAATGTGATTTTGAATATTTAGTCAGAATTTACTTGTAGGGTGAAATATCCTCATGACAAGTGTTTTTGACAACAGAGAAGCCTTGGACACTCTGGATAGTATCCAGTAGGTATTCAAGTTGTGTGTGCATTGTAAGCTTGCATAATCCATGCAGCTTTCCTATGCCTTATATGTTAGTTAGTCAGAGGAGGTCTTATTTTAACCGAGAATACTGTGTGATTTTGAATATTTAGTCAGGGTTGACTTGTAGAGTGAAGTATCCTCATGCTAGGTTGTCTTGACAAAACTCTGTATAGCGAGACCTTAGTTACTCAAGGACAGTTTATAGTATTCTACGAGCATTCTCAACACAGTTTTCTAAGCCTTACAACTTCCGTGCTGGATCATGACAAATATGAAGAGAATGTTTTATTTGTGATATCATCAGTAGGAGATTGCCTTACAGAACCAACGGGTCCCTTACATCTGGATTTTTTTCAACAGTTTCCTTTTCCTAAATGTATTGCCTTCACAACGACCAAGGACCCCCATCAATTCCTTGTATGGTAGTCCGTTACAATATCAGAGAGAAACTAACAGGTGCTAAAACTTGCACAAAGGTGATATGGAACTGAGCAAAGTAGGAACATTCGACTCTTTAAAGTATTAAAATATCCACATACCATAATAGCTACAGCGACTAGTATTCCCTAACTGTCACATATCTGGCACTGGCTAGGCTTAACCTCACTTAAATTGTGTGATCTAGTAAGAACCGGTGTGCGAAAATAATTATGCTGTATACTATTTCTGAATAATTTACTATATTTCAATGCTCAATTCAGCATCTGTTCTGTTGCCATTGTTTCCATCATATTATATGTTCTATTGTATCGAGACAATCCCCCACGGAATTATCTCCCTTTTTTTGTAGAATAGTGTAGCATATGTTTGTGTTATCATGAGGTAACCTCCTCAGATATTACTTCTGTCAATTACAGATAACTTAAAAAAAAAAAAAATAGAACACAAAATACAGAAAGGAAATTAGATAAAATCAAGAGAATTGAAACTGAACGCTCTCCTCACCCAAAACTATGACACAATAAATTATCATTGAGTGTTAAGAAGGATAAAATCCCGAGGAGAGAGAAAGCGAGCATTATCCATATCTACACTGGAAGGGCACGAAGAGTAATGGAGTTTTAGGCAGACGTAGTGTCTAAACATACGAACAGTATCAGCGATAATTAATTGGTAAACGGCTGTTGCCATAAGGGTAAGTGATTGGAAATTGTTATTGAAAGAGGCTGAGGGCGTTAGAAACCTGGTGAAACTTGCCATTCAGACTTTTAATTTTGTCCAACGAGAAATCAGTGATAATTGCGTGTGTGAAAACTAGAGAGCTAAAGCTAAGTTGCCGACTATAAGGCCCCCTTTTCATTAGCTGGCACTCCATTCCCACTATTATTCCATTTTCTCTTGATCTTCCTCTTATAATGCTGGGTGTTTAACAATGAGACATCAAATGCCATTTTTTTTAAATCTTTGGTACGACTCGATCGAGGATTGAAACCTAGTCTCCCGGCCCATTAGCGAACACTCGTACAATTATGCCAAATTAGTAAATCACAATAATACTAATAGAATTTGTATGAGGTTTATTGTCATTCAAGTTGTGGAGAATGACCCAACTATCTGTATCAAATAGAAATCAATGGTAAACGTCTGTTTCAATAATGCAAAGTGATTCACAATGGTTACAAAATAATCGAGAATAGAAATTTGGTGAAGGCGGTGTTGTCAATTAGAATCTATGGAAAAATACCTTCTTTTGCCAACGAGCATATAGAAGCTTTTTCTAACAAGCTCCTATAATAGTTTGTAAGTACATACAAGGGTCGTCAAATGTAAGGAAAACAAAGCACTTTTATAAATGAAAATCAGCTCAACAGTTGAAAACTGCTATTTTGTTTTGGTGTACATGTTGTTTTCTCTAAGACACAGTCCATGGCGTCCTCTCAAAAAGAGGTTCTGCCCTCTATAATAATAATGTTCCTATTATCTTTGCCTTTCCACGAGGACAGAGTTAGATATCAAGATCGTTTTTTAATGTGGAGAAAGAAATAAAAAATTGTCCCAGTCGTGAAGGATTTCTCCTTTACTAACTGAGAACAAAAACTGAAGTGTAGTATCAGAACAGATACTACACTTTGATCTTGTCCCGAAGGCAAAACCACATGGGTAGGACGATGTTGGGATTGGATAGTAGAATCCAACAGCACACATGCCTATAAAAATTAGTAATGGGGTCTACTAACCAACATACGTTCTAAATAATATGTGCAGGTCGTCTACAACAAAACATTTGATAAAACCCTGACATGCACATCAAATTTGCGCTCGGACTCATTTTCCACCCTGAGTCTTGCTCATTCGAAGTACCATTTAAAAATCTTGGAGACTATCCATGTTTCTTTAAAGAAAGCTCTTTGTCGGACCTAAAAGCGTCTGGAAATTGTCATTCGATAGTTTTATTAATATATATATATTTTATTAATATTAAAATGACCTTTTCTTTTAAACAGAAAGATTGTCTCTTATGTTTAGACGTGATTAACCTCGAAGATATTCCTCAATTCTACGTATACGTCAATGCTAGTTTTATTTTAAACATACATAGTTCCAAATCCGCCTATCCCCTTTAATAATATCCCTCGATACCGCTCCTGAAGAGAGCAAAACCGGTCGACTGACTTTAAAAAATTACTTTTACTCTCGATCATGAATATTGAAAAATAGTTTTCGATTCATAATTGCGATAAAAACAAGTAATATATTTATTTAAATGGTCTACACCCAACAGTGTAAATTACCGAAAGCTAAAACAGTGTCATAGTAAAGGAAGAAAGTTTGGCTTCCAAATATTTTCTTAGAACGATACATCTTTTAGTGCAAGAGAGGACGACTTTCTTCGTTGGTGCCACGAAGCTCTTTGTCGGACCTAAAAGCGTCTGGAAGTTGTCATTCGATAGTTCGATCGAAACAATTACGTTCTGAAAGATAATTGTCCCTAGTGTGACCAAATACCCTTGCAAGACGAAATAGAATTGAATGTTTTTACTGCTGGAAGACTACATACAATTCTAAACGATGTCATATTAAATGAAGAAAGTTTGGCTTCCAAAAATAGTTTCTTAGAGCGATACATCTTTTAGTGCAAGATAGTCTTGCTCAGTTGTCCAGTGGGTAGAGGTAGAAGGGAGGACAGCTTTCTTCGTTGGTTCACGAAGCTCTTTGTCCGACCTACAAATCCCAAAGCGTCTCAAAGTTATCATTCGATAGTTCTTCTGTAGTCTTTGTTTTATCGCTATTTCCATGGTAGGTACTCGTCTGAGCTCTAATCCCTCGTTCCCCCTCGCCAATCTTTCACGAGAAACACCCGTCTGGCTGAAACTACTGTCAATAATTTTCCCCACTCTTTATCTGTGCCTAAATCCAAACGTAGATTCCATGAGCAAAGCTTCTTTCTTAGAACTGTACGCCAGTGGAACTCTCTGCCGCTTGCTTGTTTCCCACCTGATTACAACTTGGACGTCTTCAAGTCCAACATAAACAAACTCCTGACAAATCGCCCCCTTAAGTAAGACACTCTATCAAAACCCCCAATACTAATGATTACTACAATACTATCTCATTGATTACTGTACACGCAATAACCCTTATCCCTGAGTGGCCTTTGGGCCTTAATAAGTGGTGAACCCTCTCTAAAAAAATAAAATAAAAATACCCTATTAAGAAAAGGTGTACCTTCTCTTAGTGATGCCACTTGAAGTAACAATGCAAAGCTGGATAGTCCACCAGACTAGATGAATCGAGCAAAACACAAAACAAGCAACACAAAAAAGATAAACTATAATTATATGGAAAAATGCGCGCATGAAAAGTAATATTCTTAAGATTTTATTAAACCTGGAAAAGTAAAGGACAAGAAATTCAACTTAGAAAAGTAAAGAACAAGATATTCTAGTAAAGTAAAAAATAAGAATTTTTTAGACTTAAAATATTGCAGCTAAAAATAAAATTTGAATATTGATAAATATTTTATTTATTATTTGCATATGCTGTTGTTTATTGTTGAGTTAGAAAGGGTGTCAGTCGCTCGATTGAACTTATTTCCCCCTATTATTTGCATATATTTATGTAGTGAAAATTGTTTGAATAAAATTAATTCATTAGTTAGTTAGTTAGTTAGTAGATTGAATTAATAATTTTATAATTTACATAAAAATTAATAATTTTATTATATCATAATTAGGATCATTTAATTCTTTCTAACTCAACAATAAACAACAATATATGCAAATAATAAATAAAATATTTATCAATATTCAAATTTTATTTTTAGCTGCAATATTTTAAGTCTAAAAAATTCTTATTTTTTACTTTACTAGAATATCTTGTTCTTTACTTTTCTAAGTTGAATTTCTTGTCCTTTACTTTTCCAGGTTTAATAAAATCTTAAGGATATTACTTTTCATGCGCGCATTTTTCCATATAATCCATGATTTTTCCAGGCATTGCTATTGTATTAATATATAAATTTATAATATTTATTAATGATTGTCAAAAAAAATTAGCTCTCAAACACACATTTATACAATATTTATCATTCAATCACAGTAGTTCCGAGCCAGGGTCTCTACCGAGACTGCGGTTCATGAATTCGTGATCTGTATAGAGCGTAAACTAACAAAAAAGAAGATGGCACTCGGTGTCTTTTTAGATATCGTTGGAGCTTTTGACAACATACCCTTCAGTAGTATGTTCAAGTCGCTACGAGAACTCAATGTGCCACCAGTACTCATCCGATGGATTGAGTATATGGTGAGGCACAGAACAGTTCAAGTAGAACTACTGAGGGCAACTGTTAAAAGGGAAGTAGTTAAATGAAACCCCCAAAGTGGGATTTTATCACCTTTACTATGGAACTGTATGCTGAATCCTCTTTTAAAGGAGTTTAAAAATAGGAATATTTATGCCCAGGCTGCTGCTGATGACATCGCAGTGCTGGTCGCGGGTTCAAAAGTATCATTGGTAAGACGCATTGTCAAAATGGGACTACATTTTTCATCAAATGTGATAATGAAAAATTTGAGTTCATTCAAAGAATATGTATATCATAGAATTCACTAATATTTTTAATCGATAAATTCACCATTTTTTGCTATAAAATCATAAGGAGAGTTAAAAAAAAATAGTTATTAAAAAAAAGTTCGGTTTTTTAATTATAAAAAAAAAACGATACACGGGATTGAACCTAAAGTCTTTCCACCAACCCCCGGTACTCTAACCGTTACGCTAACATGTCATATTGGCAAAATCGCAGTAAAAAATATTTATATACAAAAAAAGTTATGCAAAATAAAAAAAAGCGTTAGTCACTTATGTACTTACTCTCCTGTTTGTGAACCCACATATTTTGTTGTAACTTTTTTTCTACTGAACCAATTTTCGAAAAAATTTTTTCAAAATGTAGCTAATGAGGTGTTCTATCCAACTATATAACCTGTTTGAAATTTGGTTGCGAACGGAATTAGTGGTGGGGGTTTGAATGTGTCTCGATTCATTCAATTTCGGACTTAAGCATATATTCAACCACTACCGTGGTTGAATGATATAATTAATTGGTCTATTATTATTTTTCAATGTTTTACAAAGTATAGATATTTAGACTAGAACATTAAATAAACACTTAGCTTTTCTCCTACTTTACGGTATACACATGAGGCGTAATAGTTAGAGTTCGATAATACGTTGGAAGGATGCTGCGATCCAATCATCGGTCAAGCCATAACAAAAATACTTGTGATGAATCGCGTGAATACTCCTAGTGAGTAAATCATTGAAAAAAATCCACAGAAATAGTCTTAACAACTGAGAGTAAATACAATAAAGAAAGTCATTTTGTACGAAAGACGGCGTAGAAAATAAGCATTTGTTTTAGCTGAGCAAACAAAAGAAAAACAAACAAAATGAAGATGAAGAAGAAGATGTAGAAGAATTGCATGACATCGCGAAGCAATCTGAAATCAGAAATTGCCATGACAACGATGTAACAATCGCATCACACTTTCCAGACAATATTCCTCTCCGATATAACATCCGAAAGCAATGACTTAAAATATAAAGTTAATATCACTCTCGCTCATTCTCCCATTATCTCTCTTTCTCTTTCTTTCTTTTCTCTCTCTCTCTCTCTCTCTCTCTCTCTCTCTCTCTCTATATATATATATATATATATATATATATATATATATATGAAATGTTATAAAGAGATATAATATTTACTTCCCAATACATTTGTAGAGCTAGGTAGTAAGTTATGAAATTATCATATATTTTCATAACTTACTAATGTATCTACATAAAATTTATATAAATATTTTCTGTGTTTACTTCGACAGTGCTCGATACGTAAGTAGAGCTAAGTAATTCTTGGCAAAGCGTTCGACCTTTCCAGATGCTAACGAATTGCAACACACACACACACACACACACACACACACACACACACACACACACACACACACATATATTCAGTAATGTGATTAATAATTTAAAATTCAAATTAGAATTAAATTAAAAATCCGTTTCACAAGAAGGAACAACAACAAAATCAATAATTTGTACGATCGTTTCGGAAAACAATGTTTTTATTGTGGTAGACTTTAAGCCATGGACAATAATTTTTACATCATCAGCAAAATTATTGGGAAGGGTTTTTAATATATGTAAAATACACCATAAATAAACCTAGTATTAAAAGTAAGGCAGATGCATCTTTTAATTCTTCGCCTTTTGAAATCAGCAATTAAGGTCAAAGCATTCATTTGGATGTTTATTGTAGCTTTTCAACTTAATGAAATGATAAATTTTCAAAAAGAACGCTAAATATATATATATATATATATATATATATATATATATATATATATATATATATATATATATATATATGTATAATTTAAATTTCATTCGGGAAAATGTATTTTTTCAAAACGGAAATTCATTGTTTGGACAAAGAATACAATTCACTCATCTCCCCAGAGGTAAAATCGCCTCTCCGAGTGGACCTACAAGCGTTCTCATGCCCCAAAAGGTCACTCCCGCGACCTATGGGTCGCGCGCATTGTACTCAAACTATAAGCATCCTTGGTCTTGCACCCTGAGTCATCCCATTTTCGGAGTACAATTTACAAAAAAAAAAAAAAAATTTTTAAATGGTATTGTCGTCGATTTTTATAACAATGAAAATCACAATCCAATCTTTCTCTCAGCAAGTTTTTTGCCGTCACACGGGCACACCAATGACAATTCTCCCGACACATCCCATCTCTCTAAACTGGGCGCTTGGAAGTGCTTGAGTGCCATATATGCCAGTGCAATTAGATTGGGTTGACCTTCGTCTGACGGGTTGAAGGTACCGGATTGACAGTTTCTGGATACTGTTTCCCATTGGTAGTACAGGTGCTGTAAATCTTTATTAGTACTTAGAGCGGCTGCTCCATCAATAGTTGTATAATATCGAGATGTTTGTAGTTCCATATCGCGCATGGAAAGTGACCATGCACTCATCCCCGGTGGGATTTCCTGAGGCCATAATCCTAGTAGATGAAAGGTCAGCTGATGGTCTAGTTATGTTGCATGTTTGGTATTCTGCATAACCACTTGTTCAGCACCCCTTACCTAAACTGAAACCCTTAAAACAATGACAGTGCAATAAAAAATGACGCTTAAACCAGGCTTAAAATCAAACAAATCCAACTTGCCCCCTCCCTTGAGGCTTGCATTTACGAACATCCGTGTGCTTAGAACTAATTTAGATGATGTAGAAGCATTTCTCCTAGAAAACACCTCGGATATCTTAGCACTAAGTGAGATTAACCTCCACCCCTCCACCCACCTAACTACTTTAACATGCGTGAATATCTCCCACTTTGCCTTAAGGACTCTGACAGACATTTGCACGGACTTGGAGTCTATATAAGTAACACCCTCCTCTTTACTAGAGAAACAAACCTAGGACCGGATGATCAAGCCTTTATGTGCTTTAGACTTAACATGCAACATAACATTAGCTACTTTGATTTTCTCTGCCGCTCTCCCTCAACCCAGGACTTCACCCTAATAAAAAAAGTGTCTGACAGCATAGATACAGCACTCTCCCTCGACACTAGTGCACTAGTGCATGTATTTGGTGACTTCAATGACCACCACTGCAACTGGCTTGGAGTCTCTACTTACACAGAGGCAGCTGGTAGCACAACACATAACTTCTCTATATCCCATTCCCATTCACAGATTCTCAACCCGTTTCTCAGACCAGTAAGAACAACAGGCATCACTTCTAGATCTGTTTCTGACTACAGTTCCCGATGATTGTATAATGAATGGCCACAACCCACTTGGGAACGCTGATCAGGCTGAAATCTCCCTAAACTCTAGAGCCAAAACTGAAGAGCCAGTGCTCAAAACAACGAGATACTATAAAAAGACTCGCTGGGAAGCCATTAGTGATCTCATCAGAGATGCCCCATGGGGAAATATATTTTCTCTTCCTGCTAAACAGTGCGCAATTGAGACCATTGAATGGTTCAAAACGGTAATTGAAGCACATGTTCCCACGCAGAAATTTTATAGCCAGCCCCACTCTCTCAAATCGTTTAATTCTACTTGTGCAGCTATCATTGCGCAAAGGCAGCATGCGTACCGCAGATTTAACCGACATAAGTCCAGTTCAAACAGACGGAAGTATATAGAAGCTAGGAGTAACTGTAAGAAAGAAATAGCGACAGCTAAGAGAGAATTTACTGAAATCACCTAAAAACGCATCGAAGCTCAGAAATTAGGAACCCGTGATTTTTGGAGAATCTAACAGTGTAGTAAATAATGGGCAATCAACAATTCCTCCGCTATTCAACAATCATGAGGTTGTTTGCACAGCAATCGAGAAGGCTAACATGCTTGCCAGTCGGGTTGCCTCCAACTCCACACTGGACCCTGCTAACCACCCCTCCCTGACTTTCCTTTGCGGACAGACGTCACACTAGACGATCTACAAATTACCCCTTCTCAGGTGCATGCTATCATAAAAAATCTTGACACCTCAAAAGCATGTGGACTTGATCTCATCTTAGCTGTGCTATTAAAAATGCTCCGCCGAGGTAGCTCCAGTTTTCTCCAAACTTTACAACAAATGCCTTAAAGAATCTTGCTTTCCTGACTGCTGGAAAACCGCTTCTGTGATACCAGTATTCAAGAATTCTGGCGAAAGAACTGACCCATTAAATTATCGCCCCATTAGCCTCCTTTCACTTTTTACCAAAATATTTGAGTCCATAATTAACCAAGCCCTAGCTTATTCCTGCTGAAAAATTTGATATCCTTTTTGAGGTGGCGGGTACTATTGAGTTAATTATAGATTTTGAGTGATTCGATTGCTCATGCACATAAAATAGATTCAAATTAGGTTTATGGCAAGGGGAGTAAGATTCAGAATTTAAATTTAGGGAAATATCTAAGAAATTCGAAGTTTTCTTATTTGGGTTAACTACAATTGAGAAATTCACGCATTTTCTTGGTGGTATTATTGTACAGTCTTGGCCTGGCAGGTGTGACAGATAATTTGTCGTCCCTGTAAAGCCCTCCCTATAAAATATTGAACTTTGTATTAAGCTCCTTCAATAGGAATAGTCCGACTAAATCTGTAACCTGGGCCGAGTCCGTTCGTCCATTTATATATCGAAATTATTGGGAGCATCCTTTCTTGTCCAATGCTTTCCGTCCCAATGTATTAAGGACTTTCTTGCCAATTAAGTTGATTTTATTTCCAAGTCAGTAATGTCTGAATGTTGTTTTTGGTAAATATTAATTTAATGCCTTATTTAAGAGTATTGGGAAAATAGATTGGTGGTAATTATTTATATCAAAGGTAATGAACTTTGCTTTGCTTATCCTTAAGATTTAAGAACCATTTAACAGAACATTACCAAAGTGAGAACTTGAACTTTTCTTATATAGAGGGGGATGATTCTATCTAATATTTTTTTATATACTGAACCTTATATTTTAATTCATGCAAATTGCGTATGTATTATTATAGAACTAATCCTTTATTAAATATTATATAATACGAGGAATAATTTGACCGGTAGACTAATTCGCAAAAAATAAATAAATGAATAAAAATTAAAATTAAAATAAATAAACAATAAATAAATAAAAACAAATAATAATGATAATGTTGTTCATCAAATACCTACTTTGTTTTCAATATCACGTCAGCTGATATTTGGGCTTCACGATGAATACCCTTATTCTTATTATTAATTAGTTTTAAAATATGCAAACGAAGAAATGATTCGCGGCGATTTCTTTTATCGTAAATTGAACTTATTAATAAGAAAAAATTAAAATAAAATGGTGAGGTAAACGCGGCTTGAACAGGAGATCATTCGATCTGTATTTGAATGCTCTATCACTGAGCAATATGTCTAGATGGCAATAATTCTGTTTTTTTTTTCAAGAAAAAATGATTTGCTGAGATTTTATTATCTTCCTTGGTCGGTGTAACGCAAAATATTCCCCTTTAAAAATTATTTTTATCTATAAGAAAGACTATTTTTAGGATAGGATTGTATCGATTTTCGATACTTTACGGATGAATTTCTGTAAAAAAAAAACAAAAAAAAAACTAAGAACACTGCTAGACATATAAAATAATTTTCCGTGAAATTTGCAAAAGATAGGCTCAGTCGTTTCAAAACCTATGAGGAAAGAACTCTCACACACACGAAGTGACACACACACACACACACACACACACACACACACACATATATATATATATATATATATATGTGTATATATATATATATATATATATGCGACACTCACCTTAAGGTGAAGTTAACTGTTTGTATTGTATATCCCCTCGGAGGAGATGACGACGTAAATATTTTGCAGTTCTTGCAGGGAGATGTCGACGTATTCTTACGTCTGACACCTGGTATTTCCAAATGGTCATTATTAGTGACTGCTCACTAACAATTATAAGTCGGGTACACTTTAAATCTTAGTGGCAACAAATCTCAGAATTCTAACACTCGTCAAGTCTTGCTATAAACGTATCATCATCATCATCATCATCATTGGCATTGTCATCATTGTCGTCATCATCGTCATCATTTTTGTCATCATCAGCATCGTCACCGTTATTTCTACCATTATCATCATCGTCATCATTATCATGATCATTATTATCGACGCCATTGTAATTGCCATCATTATCATCATGATCATAATGATGATGATCATCATCATTGTCATAATCATCTGTATCATCGGTAAACCATCGGCATAGACAGCTACATACTTTCTAAGAAATTCCAACAAACTAAACAGCCAATCATGGAATGTGCTGCTATCATAGAAGATACTACTTCAATTGCTCTAAACGTAATAGATACTTTGAAACCTTTAGAACTGCCAGCAATTATTGCAAAGGATTATAGAACACACAAGAGTGTCATATGCTGAGTTCATCAAATCCAAGTAGAAGAACAGAGGTTTGCTTTTATGAGTCTGATTTGTCAGCACCTGAAAAAGCCAAACGCTTTGCATTTGTATTTTCAAATATTGGCGATCTGTTCGGCATCTCAATATAAACCAAATAATCCTCTGTGAGTCACGGGTAAGTTGTTTGAATCTGTATTAAATAGAGAAATTGTCAGCCACTTCAGCATAAACAACCTACTCAGTTATAAGGAATATGGTTTCCATTTTGCGAGACCTACAGCTAATATACTGACTGTAATTTCATATAGAATGAACAAATATATGAACGGGGGTTTCTTCTTTAAAACAATAGTTCTTGACATATCAAAAACATTTGATAGAGTTTGGCATAAATGTCTACTTCACTAGATTTCCAGCTACAGAATATCTGGAGATGTCTTCTCAAACATCGAATCCTTCTCTTCAGATAAGTGTATTCAAGTAGTCATCGATGGACAGAATTCCAAAGTTCAAAGTATCAACTCTGGCGTGCCTCAACTCTTTTCCTGATTTTCATCAATGATCTCTAAAATCAAAATCTAATTCATTCGTCGACAAATACCAGGCAACATTACAACTTATGGCAACACTTTAAAGGCCAGCAACGACACAGATCTCTCTCATTCTCTCTTCTCCAATCTTGAGCACGTGGTGAAATGGGGCAAAAGGTGACTAGTTAATTTTAACTTCTATCTATCTATCTATCTATCTATCTATCTATCACCAACGCTCTGATTCCCACTTGGCTCCAATTGATATAAATAGTTCTCGTCTCAAAGAAGCACCCTACTTAAACAAGCTTCTGGAACTGACCTTCATTCATGAACTTAAATGGAAGAATCAAATCTGTTGCCAAAGTCGTTGGAAAAGTGGTTACGCCATTCTACCGCTCCATAAAGTATTTCACCCTCAAGGCAATCCTCTACCTGCACAAGAGTCAAATAATCCTAAAATAGAGTACTGAAACCACATATGAGGATGACCTATTCGGAGCATCTTATATCGCCTTGACAGAGTTCAAACCTAATAAGTGATGCTCTTTCTCCTCTCTGCAGTCCCTTTTCTACAGAATAAACGTTGTGAGCCTGTCTCTTCGTTATCATTATTTTCATGGCCAGTGCTTGTCTGAACTTTAATCTATGGTCTTCCCTTGCCAAAATTTCACAAAATGCACTCGTCTAGCTACAACCACTAACAACAATTTCCCCCTTTCTCTATCCGCTTAAATCAAAACGCAAATTCCATAAACAAAGCTTCTTTCCCAGAACTGCTCGCCCGTGGAACTCTGTTCCAGTGGCTTGCTTTCTAGCTGATTACAACATCGTCGTCTTTAAGTCCAATGTAAACAAATTCTTATTGAGGCATCACCTTACATAATTAAATTCTATATAATTTCTACGATTAATGATCACTATATTGTTTTCACAGTGATCACCGAATATTTTCGAATGGCTTGCGGGTCTTCACAATTGGTGACTCCCTCGTAAAAAAAAGAAAAGAATTGGTAGTCCCTTCGGCATTTTATCTGCAATTAAAAACGCCTCAGGCAATAATAAACCTATCCGTTCACCTGTTGTAGATGTCTGGGAAAAAGCAATTCCTTCTTGGCTCTGTGCCAGGAAACTACTTACTTCTATATTAGGCAACTATGAAGGCATCACGTCACAATCAGAGACATGAACAATGTATGCGTGCATTAACAGGAGAAAAATACAAACAAATTACCGAGGTCATTTACTTTTTCTTTAAGAGCATCTACAAGTATTTCGACAATTCTTTTAGGGAGAGTCGCAATAAAATAAGCAAAAATTTTAAACTTTCAATGTACTTGCGGGAAACTACCGAAGAAAGTTTACACTCAAGAACTCTTAATCCTCCAATCTCCACCCCAAACCCCCAAAAGTAAATAACTTATGTAAAACGCATTAAAATGAAATTTCTAGTAAACGCGCACAGTTTAGATGTATGGAAACGGTTCGTAAGAGTTTTAAATTTATACATTTTTCAGTACTTATGCAAAATACACATCATGCTGAAATAACGTTATCTGTAATATAAATCTTACCTGTCTGTTTAAATGTATGTGTGTATGTACGTATGTATGTATGTATATCTCGCAAAAACTTCAACAAAGCGGCGGATTTTCACTAGATCGGTATCATTTTGAGGTTCGACCCTTCGGAGGACAAATATCGTAAAATTGGCCCCAAACATTAATTCCTTCGCCCTCAACTGGGCACTTTTCTTTTTTTTTCTCCGATATTTTCGAAAGTCATCGCCTCTTTTCGATTGTCTAGCCGTAATTACAACCACAGTCATTTCCGGTTTGGCGATGGGCGCAAAAGCCAACTCGTCACTTTGTTTTCATTTTCTTTTCCTTCTTCGCGATACGCGTTCGAACCTGCCTTTCTACTACCACTTTTTTTTGCGCTAGCATTTTTCCTTTTTTTTTTTTTTTTTTGTTGCTCAACCAACACCTTTACACACACCTCCACTTTCTTTTCAGTCTTCACGTCACGGGTTCGAGTCTGCCTGGCTATTGCCACTTTTTTTGGCTCAACACACACCAACAAACACCCAGGCTAGTTATTATTATATTAAAAAAAAAACATTCTTAACACGGGGGTGGCTTTTTAACTATTTTGTACGTTAACGTAAACAATTTAATAAACAAAAAATACGGTAAAAATTGGATTATCGTGAAAATCCTATCTAAAAAATAGCCCGTATTTTACATAATTACCTCTACCTTTTAAAAATAAAATCTAAATTCTCGAAAACCAAAAATATAGTTTGGCTATTTACTGTAGACTTCTCTGGAATCTGAGTGACAATAAGTTTTATTAACATTCATTTAATGAAGATCTTGTTGGTACTGTTCTTCGTCGGTCGTTCCATCTTTCTTGGTATTTCATGATCATTAGTGTGTTTTATCTATTTACGAAATGGGGTTCAGTTTATAGGATTTCTGACACTTTCATTTCCCTTAAGTTTGTGTAACAGTTTTTATTATTTCTGTTTCAACATTCTTGTGAGTTAGGGTTAGGGTTAGGGTTAGGGTTAACTTTTATTGTTTATGTAGTTCGGTTTTTGCATTGAAGGATTAAATCTACAGTTTAGCATTTTTCCCTTCTTATGGATTATTATCACGTACGGTGTCGTTTCTTTTTTTGTGGAAAACGACTCAGACAATAAGTGAAGCCACTTTTTGTAAAAATGATAACAACAATATCACATGATGATCGCAAACAGAGTGGATGCCTATTGACTCGTGTATTGAAAACAAAAAAGCTGCAGATTCGAGAAAACAGTCAACAAGAAAAAGTTCCACACACACACACAAAAAAACTACTGGAAAAAGAAGCGGTATTACAATGAAATATCAGAAAAGCGTATTGATAGAGACCACTAGACTAACAAGTCAGACGAGCTGGTACAAAGGAAACAGGAAATAGATCAAACAATTCTGAAGAATACACGCTATGGCAGTATTAGACCAAGATTAGTAACATCACGTCTGTGAGAAAAATGTTGTTGAGAAATAGAAATGGCAGGACTAATCAAATCACGTTTCTGCACTTCATCAAAAACCCTAAAATGAAATAGATTCACCAACTCAAATATGACAACAGTGCCTTTTTATGGTATAAATTCTATCAGATTATGCAGAAACAGTTGAAAACAAGTCATACATCATCCCACGTACTTAGAAAACCGATATATATATATATATATATATATATATATATATATATATATATATATATATATAACTGGCAGCTATATAGGGCAAGAAGGAGAAAGAAGCAACCTTAGTAGGTCAATACTGGCTAAAACAGAGTCGAGAGAGAAAAGATAACTAAATATGTCTTATGTACGGCATAAAAAAGAAATTGGAATCATGGGAAGATCTCCATCATTTAAGAAATTGTAAGAGAAAGCGACTCGAAAAATAAATTCAAATATAACAGTAAAAATGACGATAAGTATCCGAAAACGATCTCTCAATTGGAGACACTGAAATGATGGGTGATATTCAAATTTATCGTGCGGTTGTTATTATTAATATTATTATTGTCACTATTGCAGTTGTTATTATTAATATTATTATTGTCACTATTGCAGTTGTTATTATTAATATTATTATTGTCACTATTGCAGTTGTTATTATTAATATTATTATTATGACTATTGCAGTTGTTATCATTAATATTATTATTGTCACTATTGCAGTTGTTATTATTAATATTATTATTGTCACTATTGCAGTTGTTATCATTAATATTATTATTATGACTATTGCAGTTGTTATTATTAATATTATTATTGTCACTATTGCAGTTGTTATTATTAATATTATTATTGTCACTACTGCAGTTGTTATTATTAATATTATTATTGTCACTATTGCAGTTGTTATTATTAATATTATTATTGTCACTATTGCAGTTGTTATTATTAATATTATTATTATGACTATTGCAGTTGTTATCATTAATATTATTATTGTCACTATTGCAGTTGTTATTATTAATATTATTATTGTCACTATTGCAGTTGTTATCATTAATATTATTATTATGACTATTGCAGTTGTTATTATTAATATTATTATTGTCACTATTGCAGTTGTTATTATTAATATTATTATTGTCACTACTGCAGTTGTTATTATTAATATTATTATTGTCACTATTGCAGTTGTTATCATTAATATTATTATTATGACTATTGCAGTTGTTATTATTAATATTATTATTGTCACTATTGCAGTTGTTATTATTAATATTATTATTGTCACTATTGCAGTTGTTATTATTAATATTATTATTGTCACTATTGCAGTTGTTATTATTAATATTATTATTGTCACTATTGCAGTTGTTATTATTAATATTATTATTGTCACTACTGCAGTTGTTATTATTAATATTATTATTGTCACTACTGCAGTTGTTATTATTAATATTATTATTGTCACTATTGCAGTTGTTATTATTAATATTATTATTGTCACTATTGCAGTTGTTATTATTAATATTATTATTGTCACTATTGCAGTTGTTATTATTAATATTATTATTATGACTATTGCAGTTGTTATTATTAATATTATTATTGTCACTATTGCAGTTGTTATTATTAATATTATTATTGTCACTACTGCAGTTGTTATTATTAATATTATTATTGTCACTATTGCAGTTGTTATTATTAATATTATTATTGTCACTATTGCAGTTGTTATTATTAATATTATTATTGTCACTATTGCAGTTGTTATTATTAATATTATTATTGTCACTATTGCAGTTGTTATTATTAATATTATTATTGTCACTATTGCAGTTGTTATTATTAATATTATTATTGTCACTATTGCAGTTGTTATTATTAATATTATTATTATGACTATTGCAGTTGTTATTATTAATATTATTATTGTCACTATTGCAGTTGTTATTATTAATATTATTATTGTCACTACTGCAGTTGTTATTATTAATATTATTATTGTCACTATTGCAGTTGTTATTATTAATATTATTATTGTCACTATTGCAGTTGTTATTATTAATATTATTATTGTCACTATTGCAGTTGTTATTATTAATATTATTATTATGACTATTGCAGTTGTTATTATTAATATTATTATTGTCACTATTGCAGTTGTTATTATTAATATTATTATTGTCACTATTGCAGTTGTTATTATTAATATTATTATTGTCACTATTGCAGTTGTTATTATTAATATTATTATTGTCACTATTGCAGTTGTTATTATTAATATTATTATTGTCACTACTGCAGTTGTTATTATTAATATTATTATTGTCACTATTGCAGTTGTTATTATTAATATTATTATTGTCACTATTGCAGTTGTTATTATTAATATTATTATTGTCACTATTGCAGTTGTTATTATTAATATTATTATTGTCACTATTGCAGTTGTTATTATTAATATTATTATTGTCACTATTGCAGTTGTTATTATTAATATTATTATTGTCACTATTGCAGTTGTTATTATTAATATTATTATTATGACTATTGCAGTTGTTATTATTAATATTATTATTGTCACTATTGCAGTTGTTATTATTAATATTATTATTGTCACTATTGCAGTTGTTATTATTAATATTATTATTGTCACTATTGCAGTTGTTATTATTAATATTATTATTGTCACTACTGCAGTTGTTATTATTAATATTATTATTGTCACTATTGCAGTTGTTATCATTAATATTATTATTATGACTATTGCAGTTGTTATTATTAATATTATTATTGTCACTATTGCAGTTGTTATTATTAATATTATTATTGTCACTATTGCAGTTGTTATTATTAATATTATTATTGTCACTATTGCAGTTGTTATTATTAATATTATTATTGTCACTATTGCAGTTGTTATTATTAATATTATTATTGTCACTACTGCAGTTGTTATTATTAATATTATTATTGTCACTACTGCAGTTGTTATTATTAATATTATTATTGTCACTATTGCAGTTGTTATTATTAATATTATTATTGTCACTATTGCAGTTGTTATTATTAATATTATTATTGTCACTATTGCAGTTGTTATTATTAATATTATTATTGTCACTATTGCAGTTGTTATTATTAATATTATTATTGTCACTATTGCAGTTGTTATTATTAATATTATTATTGTCACTATTGCAGTTGTTATCATTAATATTATTATTATGACTATTGCAGTTGTTATTATTAATATTATTATTGTCACTATTGCAGTTGTTATTATTAATATTATTATTGTCACTATTGCAGTTGTTATCATTAATATTATTATTATGACTATTGCAGTTGTTATTATTAATATTATTATTGTCACTATTGCAGTTGTTATTATTAATATTATTATTGTCACTATTGCAGTTGTTATTATTAATATTATTATTGTCACTATTGCAGTTGTTATTATTAATATTATTATTGTCACTATTGCAGTTGTTATTATTAATATTATTATTGTCACTACTGCAGTTGTTATTATTAATATTATTATTGTCACTACTGCAGTTGTTATTATTAATATTATTATTGTCACTATTGCAGTTGTTATTATTAATATTATTATTGTCACTATTGCAGTTGTTATTATTAATATTATTATTGTCACTACTGCAGTTGTTATTATTAATATTATTATTGTCACTATTGCAGTTGTTATTATTAATATTATTATTGTCACTATTGCAGTTGTTATTATTAATATTATTATTGTCACTATTGCAGTTGTTATTATTAATATTATTATTATGACTATTGCAGTTGTTATTATTAATATTATTATTATGACTATTGCAGTTGTTATTATTAATATTATTATTGTCACTACTGCAGTTGTTATTATTAATATTATTATTGTCACTATTGCAGTTGTTATTATTAATATTATTATTGTCACTATTGCAGTTGTTATTATTAATATTATTATTGTCACTATTGCAGTTGTTATTATTAATATTATTATTGTCACTACTGCAGTTTTTATTATTAATATTATTATTATGACTATTGCAGTTGTTATTATTAATATTATTATTGTCACTATTGCAGTTGTTATTATTAATATTATTATTGTCACTATTGCAGTTGTTATTATTAATATTATTATTATGACTATTGCAGTTGTTATTATTAATATTATTATTATGACTATTGCAGTTGTTATTATTAATATTATTATTATGACTATTGCAGTTGTTATTATTAATATTATTATTATGACTATTGCAGTTGTTATTATTAATATTATTATTGTAACTATTGCAGTTGTTATTATTAATATTATTATTGTCACTATTGCAGTTGTTATTATTAATATTATTATTATGACTATTGCAGTTGTTATTATTAATATTATTATTATGACTATTGCAGTTGTTATTATTAATATTATTATTGTCACTATTGCAGTTGTTATTATTAATATTATTATTATGACTATTGCAGTTGTTATTATTAATATTATTATTGTCACTATTGCAGTTGTTATTATTAATATTATTATTGTCACTATTGCAGTTGTTATTATTAATATTATTATTGTCACTATTGCAGTTGTTATTATTAATATTATTATTGTCACTATTGCAGTTGTTATTATTAATATTATTATTGTCACTATTGCAGTTGTTATTATTAATATTATTATTGTCACTATTGCAGTTGTTATTATTAATATTATTATTGTCACTATTGCAGTTGTTATTATTAATATTATTATTGTCACTATTGCAGTTGTTATTATTAATATTATTATTATGACTATTGCAGTTGTTATTATTAATATTATTATTATGACTATTGCAGTTGTTATTATTAATATTATTATTGTCACTATTGCAGTTGTTATTATTAATATTATTATTGTCACTATTGCAGTTTTTATTATTAATATTATTATTGTCACTATTGCAGTTGTTATTATTAATATTATTATTGTCACTATTGCAGTTGTTATTATTAATATTATTATTATGACTATTGCAGTTGTTATTATTAATATTATTATTGTCACTATTGCAGTTGTTATTATTAATATTATTATTGTCACTATTGCAGTTGTTATTATTAATATTATTATTATGACTATTGCAGTTGTTATTATTAATATTATTATTGTCACTATTGCAGTTGTTATTATTAATATTATTATTGTCACTATTGCAGTTGTTATTATTAATATTATTATTGTCACTATTGCAGTTGTTATTATTAATATTATTATTGTCACTATTGCAGTTGTTATTATTAATATTATTATTGTCACTATTGCAGTTGTTATTATTAATATTATTATTGTCACTATTGCAGTTGTTATTATTAATATTATTATTGTCACTATTGCAGTTGTTATTATTAATATTATTATTATGACTATTGCAGTTGTTATTATTAATATTATTATTATCACTATTGCAGTTGTTATTATTAATATTATTATTGTCACTATTGCAGTTGTTATTATTAATATTATTATTGTCACTATTGCAGTTGTTATTATTAATATTATTATTGTCACTATTGCAGTTGTTATTATTAATATTATTATTGTCACTATTGCAGTTGTTATTATTAATATTATTATTGTCACTATTGCAGTTGTTATTATTAATATTATTATTGTCACTATTGCAGTTGTTATTATTAATATTATTATTGTCACTATTGCAGTTGTTATTATTAATATTATTATTGTCACTATTGCAGTTGTTATTATTAATATTATTATTGTCACTATTGCAGTTGTTATTATTATTATTATTATTATGACTATTGCAGTTGTTATTATTAATATTATTATTATGACTATTGCAGTTGTTATTATTAATATTATTATTGTCACTATTGCAGTTGTTATTATTAATATTATTATTGTCACTATTGCAGTTGTTATTATTAATATTATTATTGTCACTATTGCAGTTGTTATTATTAATATTATTATTGTCACTATTGCAGTTGTTATTATTAATATTATTATAGTCACTATTGCAGTTGTTATTATTAATATTATTATTGTCACTACTGCAGTTGTTATTATTAATATTATTATTGTCACTATTGCAGTTGTTATTATTAATATTATTATTGTCACTACTGCAGTTGTTATTATTAATATTATTATTGTCACTACTGCAGTTGTTATTATTAATATTATTATTGTCACTATTGCAGTTGTTATTATTAATATTATTATTGTCACTATTGCAGTTGTTATTATTAATATTATTATTGTCACTATTGCAGTTGTTATTATTAATATTATTATTGTCACTATTGCAGTTGTTATTATTAATATTATTATTGTCACTATTGCAGTTGTTATTATTAATATTATTATTGTCACTATTGCAGTTGTTATCATTAATATTATTATTATGACTATTGCAGTTGTTATTATTAATATTATTATTGTCACTATTGCAGTTGTTATTATTAATATTATTATTGTCACTATTGCAGTTGTTATTATTAATATTATTATTATGACTATTGCAGTTGTTATTATTAATATTATTATTGTCACTATTGCAGTTGTTATCATTAATATTATTATTATGACTATTGCAGTTGTTATTATTAATATTATTATTGTCACTATTGCAGTTGTTATCATTAATATTATTATTATGACTATTGCAGTTGTTATTATTAATATTATTATTGTCACTATTGCAGTTGTTATTATTAATATTATTATTGTCACTATTGCAGTTGTTATCATTAATATTATTATTATGACTATTGCAGTTGTTATTATTAATATTATTATTGTCACTATTGCAGTTGTTATCATTAATATTATTATTATGACTATTGCAGTTGTTATTATTAATATTATTATTGTCACTATTGCAGTTGTTATTATTAATATTATTATTGTCACTATTGCAGTTGTTATTATTAATATTATTATTATGACTATTGCAGTTGTTATTATTAATATTATTATTATGACTATTGCAGTTGTTATTATTAATATTATTATTGTCACTATTGCAGTTGTTATTATTAATATTATTATTGTCACTATTGCAGTTGTTATTATTAATATTATTATTGTCACTATTGCAGTTGTTATTATTAATATTATTATTGTCACTATTGCAGTTGTTATTATTAATATTATTATTGTCACTATTGCAGTTGTTATTATTAATATTATTATTGTCACTATTGCAGTTGTTATTATTAATATTATTATTGTCACTATTGCAGTTGTTATTATTAATATTATTATTGTCACTATTGCAGTTGTTATTATTAATATTATTATTGTCACTATTGCAGTTGTTATTATTATTATTATTATTATGACTATTGCAGTTGTTATTATTAATATTATTATTATGACTATTGCAGTTGTTATTATTAATATTATTATTGTCACTATTGCAGTTGTTATTATTAATATTATTATTGTCACTATTGCAGTTGTTATTATTAATATTATTATTGTCACTATTGCAGTTGTTATTATTAATATTATTATTGTCACTATTGCAGTTGTTATTATTAATATTATTATAGTCACTATTGCAGTTGTTATTATTAATATTATTATTGTCACTACTGCAGTTGTTATTATTAATATTATTATTGTCACTATTGCAGTTGTTATTATTAATATTATTATTGTCACTACTGCAGTTGTTATTATTAATATTATTATTGTCACTACTGCAGTTGTTATTATTAATATTATTATTGTCACTATTGCAGTTGTTATTATTAATATTATTATTGTCACTATTGCAGTTGTTATTATTAATATTATTATTGTCACTATTGCAGTTGTTATTATTAATATTATTATTGTCACTATTGCAGTTGTTATCATTAATATTATTATTATGACTATTGCAGTTGTTATTATTAATATTATTATTGTCACTATTGCAGTTGTTATTATTAATATTATTATTGTCACTATTGCAGTTGTTATTATTAATATTATTATTATGACTATTGCAGTTGTTATTATTAATATTATTATTGTCACTATTGCAGTTGTTATCATTAATATTATTATTATGACTATTGCAGTTGTTATTATTAATATTATTATTGTCACTATTGCAGTTGTTATCATTAATATTATTATTATGACTATTGCAGTTGTTATTATTAATATTATTATTGTCACTATTGCAGTTGTTATCATTAATATTATTATTATGACTATTGCAGTTGTTATTATTAATATTATTATTGTCACTATTGCAGTTGTTATCATTAATATTATTATTATGACTATTGCAGTTGTTATTATTAATATTATTATTGTCACTATTGCAGTTGTTATCATTAATATTATTATTATGACTATTGCAGTTGTTATTATTAATATTATTATTGTCACTATTGCAGTTGTTATTATTAATATTATTATTGTCACTATTGCAGTTGTTATTATTAATATTATTATTGTCACTATTGCAGTTGTTATTATTAATATTATTATTATGACTATTGCAGTTGTTATTATTAATATTATTATTGTCACTACTGCAGTTGTTATTATTAATATTATTATTGTCACTACTGCAGTTGTTATTATTAATATTATTATTGTCACTATTGCAGTTGTTATTATTAATATTATTATTGTCACTATTGCAGTTGTTATTATTAATATTATTATTGTCACTATTGCAGTTGTTATTATTAATATTATTATTGTCACTATTGCAGTTGTTATTATTAATATTATTATTGTCACTATTGCAGTTGTTATTATTAATATTATTATTGTCACTACTGCAGTTGTTATTATTAATATTATTATTGTCACTATTGCAGTTGTTATTATTAATATTATTATTGTCACTACTGCAGTTGTTATTATTAATATTATTATTGTCACTACTGCAGTTGTTACTATTAATATTATTATTGTCACTATTGCAGTTGTTATTATTAATATTATTATTGTCACTATTGCAGTTGTTATTATTAATATTATTATTGTCACTATTGCAGTTGTTATTATTAATATTATTATTGTCACTATTGCAGTTGTTATTATTAATATTATTATTGTCACTACTGCAGTTGTTATTATTAATATTATTATTGTCACTATTGCAGTTGTTATTATTAATATTATTATTGTCACTATTGCAGTTGTTATTATTAATATTATTATTGTCACTATTGCAGTTGTTATTATTAATATTATTATTGTCACTATTGCAGTTGTTATTATTAATATTATTATTGTCACTATTGCAGTTGTTATTATTAATATTATTATTGTCACTATTGCAGTTGTTATTATTAATATTATTATTGTCACTATTGCAGTTGTTATTATTAATATTATTATTGTCACTATTGCAGTTGTTATTATTAATATTATTATTGTCACTATTGCAGTTGTTATTATTAATATTATTATTGTCACTACTGCAGTTGTTATTATTAATATTATTATTGTCACTATTGCAGTTGTTATTATTAATATTATTATTGTCACTATTGCAGTTGTTATTATTAATATTATTATTGTAACTACTGCAGGTGTTATTATTAATATTATTATTGTCACTATTGCAGTTGTTATTATTAATATTATTATTGTCACTACTGCAGTTGTTATTATTAATATTATTATTGTCACTACTGCAGTTGTTATTATTAATATTATTATTGTCACTATTGCAGTTGTTATTATTAATATTATTATTGTCACTACTGCAGTTGTTATTATTAATATTATTATTGTCACTACTGCAGTTGTTATTATTAATATTATTATTGTCACTATTGCAGTTGTTATTATTAATATTATTATTGTCACTATTGCAGTTGTTATTATTAATATTATTATTGTCACTACTGCAGTTGTTATTATTAATATTATTATTGTCACTATTGCAGTTGTTATTATTAATATTATTATTGTCACTATTGCAGTTGTTATTATTAATATTATTATTGTCACTATTGCAGTTGTTATTATTAATATTATTATTGTCACTATTGCAGTTGTTATTATTAATATTATTATTGTCACTATTGCAGTTGTTATTATTAATATTATTATTGTCACTACTGCAGTTGTTATTATTAATATTATTATTGTCACTATTGCAGTTGTTATTATTAATATTATTATTGTCACTACTGCAGTTGTTATTATTAATATTATTATTGTCACTACTGCAGTTGTTATTATTAATATTATTATTGTCACTATTGCTGTTGTTATTATTAATATTATTATTGTCACTATTGCAGTTGTTATTATTAATATTATTATTGTCACTACTGCAGTTGTTATTATTAATATTATTATTGTCACTACTGCAGTTGTTATTATTAATATTATTATTGTCACTATTGCAGTTGTTATTATTAATATTATTATTGTCACTATTGCAGTTGTTATTATTAATATTATTATTGTCACTATTGCAGTTGTTATTATTAATATTATTATTGTCACTATTGCAGTTGTTATTATTAATATTATTATTGTCACTATTGCAGTTGTTATTATTAATATTATTATTGTCACTATTGCAGTTGTTATTATTAATATTATTATTGTCACTATTGCAGTTGTTATTATTAATATTATTATTGTCACTACTGCAGTTGTTATTATTAATATTATTATTGTCACTATTGCAGTTGTTATTATTAATATTATTATTGTCACTACTGCAGTTGTTATTATTAATATTGTTATTGTCACTACTGCAGTTGTTATTATTAATATTATTATTGTCACTACTGCAGTTGTTATTATTAATATTATTATTGTCACTATTGCAGTTGTTATTATTAATATTATTATTGTCACTATTGCAGTTGTTATTATTAATATTATTATTGTCACTACTGCAGTTGTTATTATTAATATTATTATTGTCACTACTGCAGTTGTTATTATTAATATTATTATTGTCACTACTGCAGTTGTTATTATTAATATTATTATTGTCACTATTGCAGTTGTTATTATTAATATTATTATTGTCACTACTGCAGTTGTTATTATTAATATTATTATTGTCACTACTGCAGTTGTTATTATTAATATTATTATTGTCACTACTGCAGTTGTTATTATTAATATTATTATTGTCACTATTGCAGTTGTTATTATTAATATTATTATTGTCACTATTGCAGTTGTTATTATTAATATTATTATTGTCACTACTGCAGTTGTTATTATTAATATTATTATTGTCACTACTGCAGTTGTTATTATTAATTTTATTATTGTCACTATTGCAGTTGTTATTATTAATATTATTATTGTCACTATTGCAGTTGTTATTATTAATATTATTATTGTCACGACTGCAGTTGTTATTATTAATATTATTATTGTCACTACTGCAGTTGTTATTATTAATATTATTATTGTCACTACTGCAGTTGTTATTATTAATATTATTATTGTCACTATTGCAGTTGTTATTATTAATATTATTATTGTCACTACTGCAGTTGTTATTATTAATATTATTATTGTCACTACTGCAGTTGTTATTATTAATATTATTATTGTCACTATTGCTGTTGTTATTATTAATATTATTATTGTCACTATTGCAGTTGTTATTATTAATATTATTATTGTCACTATTGCAGTTGTTATTATTAATATTATTATTGTCACTACTGCAGTTGTTATTATTAATATTATTATTGTCACTATTGCAGTTGTTATTATTAATATTATTATTGTCACTATTGCAGTTGTTATTATTAATATTATTATTGTCACTATTGCAGTTGTTATTATTAATATTATTATTGTCACTACTGCAGTTGTTATTATTAATATTATTATTGTCACTATTGCAGTTGTTATTATTAATATTATTATTGTCACTACTGCAGTTGTTATTATTAATATTATTATTGTCACTATTGCAGTTGTTATTATTAATATTATTATTGTCACTACTGCAGTTGTTATTATTAATATTATTATTGTCACTATTGCAGTTGTTATTATTAATATTATTATTGTCACTATTGCAGTTGTTATTATTAATATTATTATTGTCACTATTGCAGTTGTTATTATTAATATTATTATTGTCACTATTGCAGTTGTTATTATTAATATTATTATTGTCACTATTGCAGTTGTTATTATTAATATTATTATTGTCACTATTGCAGTTGTTATTATTAATATTATTATTGTCACTATTGCAGTTGTTATTATTAATATTATTATTGTCACTATTGCAGTTGTTATTATTAATATTATTATTGTCACTACTGCAGTTGTTATTATTAATATTATTATTGTCACTATTGCAGTTGTTATTATTAATATTATTATTGTCACTACTGCAGTTGTTATTATTAATATTATTATTGTCACTACTGCAGTTGTTATTATTAATATTATTATTGTCACTACTGCAGTTGTTATTATTAATATTATTATTGTCACTATTGCAGTTGTTATTATTAATATTATTATTGTCACTATTGTAGTTGTTATTATTAATATTATTATTGTCACTACTGCAGTTGTTATTATTAATATTATTATTGTCACTACTGCAGTTGTTATTATTAATATTATTATTGTCACTACTGCAGTTGTTATTATTAATATTATTATTGTCACTATTGCAGTTGTTATTATTAATATTATTATTGTCACTATTGCAGTTGTTATTATTAATATTATTATTGTCACTATTGCAGTTGTTATTATTAATATTATTATTGTCACTATTGCAGTTGTTATTATTTATATTATTATTGTCACTACTGCAGTTGTTATTATTAATATTATTATTGTCACTATTGCAGTTGTTATTATTAATATTATTATTGTCACTATTGCAGTTGTTATTATTAATATTATTATTGTCACTATTGCAGTTGTTATTATTAATATTATTATTGTCACTATTGCAGTTGTTATTATTAATATTATTATTGTCACTATTGCAGTTGTTATTATTAATATTATTATTGTCACTATTGCAGTTGTTATTATTAATATTATTATTGTCACTATTGCAGTTGTTATTATTAATATTATTATTGTCACTATTGCAGTTGTTATTATTAATATTATTATTGTCACTATTGCAGTTGTTATTATTAATATTATTATTGTCACTATTGCAGTTGTTATTATTAATATTATTATTGTCACTATTGCAGTTGTTATTATTAATATTATTATTGTCACTACTGCAGTTGTTATTATTAATATTATTATTGTCACTATTGCAGTTGTTATTATTAATATTATTATTGTCACTACTGCAGTTGTTATTATTAATATTATTATTGTCACTATTGCAGTTGTTATTATTAATATTATTATTGTCACTATTGCAGTTGTTATTATTAATATTATTATTGTCACTATTGCAGTTGTTATTATTAATATTATTATTGTCACTATTGCAGTTGTTATTATTAATATTATTATTGTCACTACTGCAGTTGTTATTATTAATATTATTATTGTCACTATTGCAGTTGTTATTATTAATATTAATATTGTCACTATTGCAGTTGTTATTATTAATATTATTATTGTCACTATTGCAGTTGTTATTATTAATATTATTATTGTCACTATTGCAGTTGTTATTATTAATATTATTATTGTCACTATTGCAGTTGTTATTATTAATATTATTATTGTCACTATTGCAGTTGTTATTATTAATATTATTATTGTCACTATTGCAGTTGTTATTATTAATATTATTATTGTCACTATTGCAGTTGTTATTATTAATATTATTATTGTCACTATTGCAGTTGTTATTATTAATATTATTATTGTCACTATTGCAGTTGTTATTATTAATATTATTATTGTCACTATTGCAGTTGTTATTATTAATATTATTATTGTCACTATTGCAGTTGTTATTATTAATATTATTATTGTCACTATTGCAGTTGTTATTATTAATATTATTATTGTCACTATTGCAGTTGTTATTATTAATATTATTATTGTCACTATTGCAGTTGTTATTATTAATATTATTATTGTCACTATTGCAGTTGTTATTATTAATATTATTATTGTCACTATTGCAGTTGTTATTATTAATATTATTATTGTCACTATTGCAGTTGTTATTATTAATATTATTATTGTCACTATTGCAGTTGTTATTATTAATATTATTATTGTCACTATTGCAGTTGTTATTATTAATATTATTATTGTCACTATTGCAGTTGTTATTATTAATATTATTATTGTCACTATTGCAGTTGTTATTATTAATATTATTATTGTCACTACTGCAGTTGTTATTATTAATATTATTATTGTCACTATTGCAGTTGTTATTATTAATATTATTATTGTCACTATTGCAGTTGTTATTATTAATATTATTATTGTCACTATTGCAGTTGTTATTATTAATATTATTATTGTCACTACTGCAGTTGTTATTATTAATATTATTATTGTCACTATTGCAGTTGTTATTATTAATATTATTATTGTCACTACTGCAGTTGTTATTATTAATATTATTATTGTCACTATTGCAGTTGTTATTATTAATATTATTATTGTCACTACTGCAGTTGTTATTATTAATATTATTATTGTCACTATTGCAGTTGTTATTATTAATATTATTATTGTCACTATTGCAGTTGTTATTATTAATATTATTATTGTCACTACTGCAGTTGTTATTATTAATATTATTATTGTCACTATTGCAGTTGTTATTATTAATATTATTATTGTCACTATTGCAGTTGTTATTATTAATATTATTATTGTCACTATTGCAGTTGTTATTATTAATATTATTATTGTCACTACTGCAGTTGTTATTATTAATATTATTATTGTCACTATTGCAGTTGTTATTATTAATATTATTATTGTCACTACTGCAGTTGTTATTATTAATATTATTATTGTCACTATTGCAGTTGTTATTATTAATATTATTATTGTCACTACTGCAGTTGTTATTATTAATATTATTATTGTCACTATTGCAGTTGTTATTATTAATATTATTATTGTCACTATTGCAGTTGTTATTATTAATATTATTATTGTCACTACTGCAGTTGTTATTATTAATATTATTATTGTCACTATTGCAGTTGTTATTATTAATATTATTATTGTCACTACTGCAGTTGTTATTATTAATATTATTATTGTCACTATTGCAGTTGTTATTATTAATATTATTATTGTCACTATTGCAGTTGTTATTATTAATATTATTATTGTCACTACTGCAGTTGTTATTATTAATATTATTATTGTCACTATTGCAGTTGTTATTATTAATATTATTATTGTCACTATTGCAGTTGTTATTATTAATATTATTATTGTCACTACTGCAGTTGTTATTATTAATATTATTATTGTCACTATTGCAGTTGTTATTATTAATATTATTATTGTCACTACTGCAGTTGTTATTATTAATATTATTATTGTCACTATTGCAGTTGTTATTATTAATATTATTATTGTCACTATTGCAGTTGTTATTATTAATATTATTATTGTCACTACTGCAGTTGTTATTATTAATATTATTATTGTCACTATTGCAGTTGTTATTATTAATATTATTATTGTCACTATTGCAGTTGTTATTATTAATATTATTATTGTCACTATTGCAGTTGTTATTATTAATATTATTATTGTCACTACTGCAGTTGTTATTATTAATATTATTATTGTCACTATTGCAGTTGTTAATGTTGGTTTGTTTGAATGAGTTCTTCATAAATGGCAAATCTCGCTGTTGTTTGACCAATTAAGAACGCTATTTTGACCTTTTGTTTATCTCGATTTTCTTTTTGCCCTCTTTATTCTGGAGATCGCCGGATCAAGTAAACACACTTTATTCGCCGCGAGTCGGTCAATAATCGAGGCGGCAAAACAAGTCGCAATCGAGATCGAAAAATGCGAGAAAAACAAGGAAGATAATAACAACATTTCCTTCGTTTATCTTTCTCCTTTCCTTTTCTCGTCAATTAAGATGACGAAGAGAGAGAAAAAAGAAAACGCCATTTTCTTGTCAATTTAAAGGGAAAAGTATCGGCATTTGCTTGGTAATAAACAAAGAATGAGGAATATTGAAAACAAAGTATATATATATATATATATATATATATATATATATATATATATATATATATATATATATATATACAATTTAGCTATATATATATATATATATATATTATAAAGTATATATATACATATACATATGTATACATAATATATATTAGTGAATAATTCTGATACTCTTTATATATATATATATATATATTATAAAGTATATATATACATATACACATGTATACATAATATATATTAGTGAATAATTCTGATACTCTTTATATATATATATATATATATATATATGTATATATATATATATACAGTTTTTTTTTCTACGAGAGAAGAGATATTTTATTGAAAAATTCATGCACATGAAAACAAACAAACATGAACTGGCTCGCGAATAGAAATAAATTATATATATAATATATATCATATATATATAATATATATCATATATATATATATATATATATATATATATATATATATATATATATATATATATAACTACTTCATTTATTCGCATAAATTTAATATATGAAAGTATAGATTTATGCGTAAACTTTAAGTATTTACTTCAAAAGTGCTCAATACGTAGGTAGAGCTAGTTGGTAATTTATAAAATATATATGGCGATTAAGCCTGACGAATCCTATAGTTGGATGAAACGCAGAATATTCAGTGTAGCTTAATCGCCATATATATTTTATAAATTACCTATATATATATATATATATATATATATATATATATATATATAATGGTGTAATGGAAACATATTAAAGGTATATGCAGCTTCTCTGCAAATTTTCGGATTTAAATCACGCTTTATTTCCCTTTTGACGGATTGATCTTACTATTTCTTCAGATGAGTTAAGGGAATAATAGATTCCCTGATTGATATAATAATTAAATGATTGCTTTTACGCTACGAAACAGATACTGTCAAGAATTATATAAGTCAACTGAATTAAAGGAATAAATTATAAGATTGTCAACATCATGAATTTTGGAATATAGTTTTTTGTCATTTATTCTCTATATTGCTATGTGTGTGTGTGTATTCTTCCAAAATTAGCCCAGCCTTGACAGTCGTTTTAAATTCTTTTTTCTACGCACATTTTATCTTCCTTTTAATAATATTATTTAAACTCATTCCCTTTTCCTTCTTTTATTAATATATTGGAACTCTTTCCCATTGGAATTCCTTGTACCTATTTGTGAATTATTCCACGGATTTCTGCCTTTTGGATTACTTTTAACCACCTTCCAATTACGCGATTCCCTTGGAGTGTACTTGTGGAAATGGAAACTTAACCAATTTGTTTGGATTGTTATTTTTGCTTAGCATACACCTCAAAACACCCGGGAAACGCCGGGCACTCAGGCTAGTATATATATATATATATATATATGTATATATATATATATATATATATATATAAATTCCACAGCCAAACAACGTCGCAGCCCACAAGAGCCATGACAGTCAACGAACCGTAAGTCCAACACTCGAGTTTCGCCCTCATTTGGGCTCATCAGTTACACATATCCGAACTCAGGATACGAAACCCTAACCTCTTGCATGCGAGGCAAGCACTCTACCGACTGAGCAAATGCCCCGCACACAAGAATTTCAATTAACCAACACAGATCAAGCAAACCGCGCCGAGATCCGACTGTGAAATAAACCTACTTCGTCTCGACAAGGGACGCGGTCATCCGACCAGCTAATAACCCCAAGCCGATGTCTCAAAAGTAGGAGTTTTAACTCGAAAGGACGATGCCATCCAGCAATGCTTAGCAAGCGAGTAACTTATGATAGGATTTTCAGAATGTGAGAGATTATATATATAATAAATTCCACAGCCAAACCACATCGCAGCTCACAAGAGCCATAACAGCCAATGAACCGGAAGTCCAAGACTCGAGTTTCGCATATATATATATATATATATATATATATATATATATATATATATATATATATATATATATATATATATGGCACAATCACGTTGACACACCAGTTCTCGTCATGTATCTACCGCGCCGAGTCGTAATAATTTCCAGGTTGGTATCTGAGAGCGCATTAATTATCTGACAGAGATGAACCCTCTATCTTGATTAAGACATGCTGATGTCTCACAAGTAGGAGTTTTAACTCGAAAGGACGATGCCATCCAGCAATGCTAACCAAGCGAGTAACTTATGATAGGATTTTAAGAATGTGAGAGATTATATATAAACAATATACAATTTAACTAACTTTCTTGGATTTGCATTTTTGGATTTTACCGTCATTGGATACTTTACCTTTCACCAGACTATCCATTCACGTGAAATCACCCTTTTCTTCATCATATTCCCTCTGCTTCACTTTTTGTTATCAAGTAAGATCTATGACTTACTTGCAGGTTCATCAAATACTTTTACAAGCAAAATCCGATCCCGCATTTTGCTGAATCCTACCCTCTGATGAGAATGAAAGTATTTCTTCGAAACTCTGAGGATTAAGGACTATCCACTTATTTTGTGCTTCCTTTTTAAAATTAAATATGTTTTTTTACTCTTTGTAAATCCAAACATGCAAATCCAAGAAAGTTAGTTAAATTGTATATATATATATATATATATATATATATATATATATATATATATATATATATATATATATATATATATATATATATACTTTGTTTTCAATATTCCTCATTCTTTGTTTATTACCAAGCAAATGCCGATACTTTTCTCTTTAAATTGACAAGAAAAAAAATATACTAGCATGTGTGCCCGGGTGAGCAAAAAAAACAAAAAACAAAAAAAAAAAAAAAAAAATTAAAAAAAAAAGGTCAATTTGTTTTAAAGTTTGAACCCTATTATGACCCCTTAATATTTATTGTTTTGAGCTCAAATCGAATTATTAAGTTAGATCCATATATATATATATATATATATATATATATATATATACACTCACATGTACCCATACATTTAATATTTAACAGCATTAGAATATATGCTACTAAAAAATACTAAAACTTATATAATTATAAATTTCAACATAGATTTTAATAATTAGAATAGTGATAACTGAATAAAAAAAACTGGTTACTTAAACCCTATTTTATTATGCTAGTAGGAAATTAATAAGTTTTATCAGATTGTGTCACTTGTTTGATTCGGACATTAATTTTTATTTGGTAAGATTAAAATATTATATTCTCTTGAAATATAAGCCTTGAAAAACATTTATATATTTTTTTATTTATGCTTTTTAGTATGAAATTAATATGTTTAGTAAGCACCAGTTAAATCTAATTACGGTGTCTGAGTATGAATTTGTATTAAGTTTAAGTGACTGTGCAATTTGAGATGTTTCAGTAAACCTACTAAAAATTTTATTGATTCAAACGTATATTTGAATATGAAATCAAGTAAGTGTGTGGATGTGTGTACTATAGCAAATTGTTTCCCTCTAACCTTTGTATGTAAACATTTAGTATATGGCGAAATATATATGTGGGTAGGTATTTGTTTACCCATGTTTGGCCGATGAGTGTGTGTGTGTGTGTGTGTGTGTGTGTGTATGTGTGTGTGTCGAGATTGATTTGATTTGAGTATTCGTAATGTTCTGGGCATGTAGGAGCAAAGGTGTGTGTTTTATTCATGGCTATACGCATACCTTCCATTCTGTAAGTTATATGAGCTTCGGTTGAGATATGATACATTTAGAAGATAACTATGGCATTGAAAAAAAAAATTTGATGCTAGCACTTTTTTTATTCTGTCTCTTTTATTTTATAAATGTTTAATTTTAAACTGTTCTAAATGATGAAAGTAAATTTGAATAAAGTATAATATTTATAGATCCATCAAACTAAAGCAAATCCTTAATCCATGGATCTTCATAGATGTGCTCTTTTCATCAGAGATTAAACATTATTAAAATAATGTATCACTGGTTTGAAACTAATATATATACATATATATATATATATGTATATATATATATATATATATGTATATATATATGTATATATATATATATATATATAGGCTGAAAAAAGTAAACGATAAGATGGACAACATCTTAAAATTTGGAATATAGATTTACTAGCATGGGCGCCCGGCGTTGCCCAGGTGTTTGGATGTGTATGTTGAGCAAAAAAAAAAAAAAAAAAAAAAAAAAGTGGTAGTAGGAACCCATATCGCAAAGGAGGAAAAGAACGGGGTAAAATCTAACGTTTATGCTGTTACGACCACCGCCAAACCGGAAGCGACACTTTTTTAAATTAAGGCTAGACAATCTAAAGGAGAAAATAAATTTCAAAAATATCGTCGAAAAAAGTGATTCCCCCTGGAGAAAAGTGCCTAGTTGAAGGGGAAGATATTAATGTTTTTTTTGCCTATTTTTCGATATTTGTCGTATGAAAGGTCGAACTTTAAAGCGATACTGATCTTGGTAAAATCAGTCGCCTCTATTGAAAGTTCAAGGCAGACATGCAAACAGACATACTACATACATACATTTATATATTGGTAACTAAAAATTTTCGACTCAAACTGATGAAAAAACTTGCCCTATCTCTGAATAGCCTTTATGTAAAATTTCAAATATTTAGACCAGAAATTGTCTGAGTAATTTGGAAGAGACTGCAGAGATCAATTTTTTAAAACTTTCATCCCTATTATGACCCCTTAAAATTTATTGTTTTGGGCTCAAATCAAGTTATTAAGTTAGATCCATGTCCAAGGAACCTATATCTAAAATTTCAAGTGCGTCGATCCGAAATTATCGGAGGAGTTTGGTAGAGTTCTCAAAAGTCAAATCGTTGAACTTTGACCCCTTAATCGCAAAATTTCTGGCGAAAAACCGATCACATCGATTTTCCGAAATCTCAGTATCGTGTATATAAAATTTCGAGTCTGTAGACTAAAAATTGATAGAGTTATTGCGTAGGGTGATGCACACAGATACACAGATACACAGATACGTTCACTTTTATAGATATATAGATGGATCTCTCTCTCTCTCTATCTCTCTCTCTATCTGTATATATATATATATATATATATATATATATATATATAATAGTAGCAAAAGTACTCGTCGTTGACTGGGTTCAAAAACAGCCTACAGAAAATGGACTCTGATTTATGAAAGTATGATAGGTTATGAAAAGGAAGAGTTGTAAAGAGATGGCTTCGAATTTGGGGGTATCAAAACCAAAGGAAAATATGATGAAAGTAAAAATAAAATAGATAAACCCCATAATTTCTTATGCCATACCTGTTCACACTGAAACACTTATCACAATATTCTGTGGATCTATATTAAAAAACACTTGTTAAACTTCGTAACATATTTCCATTCTATGAAGGTCAGGCGCGAACGAACACCCCATAATTTTATTATACCATATTTCTTCAAACTGAAACATAATTATCAAAGTATACTTACGCAGATAGATATGAAATGTTTTATTAAAGTTTGTGCCTATTTCCAGTCTATGGAGGCCAGGCGCGAACGCAGACCCCACAACTTTATTATACCATCCTTATTATAGTTAAAACATACTTTTCAAAATATTCTTATGTACATCTATATCAAAAACCCTTGTAAACATTTTTTTTCATTTTTAAATTTTTTATTTTCATACTTGGTGGACCAGGCGCGAACGCAGACCCTACAATTTTAATGAACCACCGTTCTGCCAGATCAAACATACCTATTCCTGTGTCTCGATACATCTTCTATCATTATATGTGATCAGTTTTCTATAATCGTCAACCTTATAGGAGCCTATTCGTGACTAGACACACACACACACACACACAGACGTTCAGCTTTATATATATTATATATATATATATATATATATATATATATATATATATATATATATATATATATAGCACAAAATAACGGCATATAAAAATAATAACCGTCCAAGAACAGGTAAAATTAATTCCCCCCAAACAGAACAATTTTACACTATTTTTATACTCCCCAAAAAACTCAAATCAAGATATAACACTATAAAAACTCATGTTTAGAATCCTTATCGGTTTCTAATCAAAATTGATTGAATTTAATACAAATCTTAAATATCTGATTTTTCAAATGTGCCTATATTATGCCTCTTTAAAATACTTTAAAATTCTTAATAAGACTCAAGAACAATCGGATCTTGCTTAATTGGTGTCTAATGAATATAGATCGAATTTAATGAAAATCTGAAAGATTTAACTTCTCATTATGCCCACATTATGCTTCTTAAATAAAAAAAAAGGTCTCCAAAAACTGTAACGTAGATAGTATTTACTGACGTTAAACATGTCCAGTATATGATGAGTGACCCTTTTAGAAATATTAGGCACTATATATTTTCTCCTCTCACGAAGATATACATGCTGACCGGTGGCCGCATGTGAAATTGTGTTCACCATATTCCATTTTCAGTAAGAGGCGGAATGCCCGACGCTGGACGAATGCCATATAAAGTGCTATTATCAGTTATTTATTAATTGGTGTCTAAGATCTATTATTAAAATCTCATAAAAATTGAAGGCATCTGAATTTCGATGATGGTCTTTCACCATCTCTTTGTTCGTGTTCATAAAACTAAATCAAACTAATTATAGTCCACTTTATTCACTCTTACGTACGTTACGCTTTCACTCACAAGCGATCAATGAACCAAATAATATCAAATTCTTTTTTATATATAGATGCGGTGAGTTATATTTGCTGGTCTTTTCATTCCATTTCATTGTCATTTCTTTTCACCTTCAACGTGTTTCCTGTGTGGCCGTAATCGCCTCGTCAGTTCAACAAAGGCAAACGTAAGTTCTGATTTAGGAAATATACAAATATACTTTTTTTCTGAGTTTTTTTTTCAACGTTTTATCTGGAAGAATCGACCTAATATATATATATATATATATATATATATATATATATATATATATATATATATATACATATATATATATAAAGGAGATTAGAATAATAGTCTAAAGAGCTAAGTGTATTTTAATGTAATAGTGAAATTACTAGTTTAATTAAAATACAGGAAATGCTCGTTGTAATTTAGATATATAATAAGCTCGATAGTTAAATGTCCTAGAGCTAATTCAATATTAAGTAATGTGATTTATAATTTAAAAATTTAAAAAAATTTTAAAATTTAAAAATCAAAATTTAATTTAATTAAATTTTGATTTTTAAATTTTAGAAATTTAAAAAATGTTTAAATTATAAATCACATTACTTAATATATATATATATATATATATATATATATATATATATATATATAGAGAGAGAGAGAGAGAGAGAGAGAGCGAGAGAGAGAGACTAATGTATATAAACTTCTCAACTTACTAAGGTAAAAAATGCATGACGCAGACAGACAGAGACTCGATGTAACATTCAGCTTAGATCATTTCCTTATTATCTGGAATGTCTAGTATACATGCTTCTAGTGGAGACTTTGCTGAGTTTCTTTCGATGTTTTCTTGGAGAGAATTGCCTTAGGAGGGAGAGACTAATGTATATAAACTTCTTAACGTACTAACGTAATAAATGAGAGACGTAAACGGACAGACTCGAGGTACCACCTAACTTAGATTATTTTTACATTATAAGACGCGTCTTATTCGCATACTTGCTACGGTGAGACGGACTTGAACATTTTTTGTTTCTCTTGCTTGAAAACAATATGTCATATTATATACTCATATCGTTCGACTGGTGTTTTTTTCTATGGGTTTTTGCCTGTTGCAGCCCACTTTCCTGCTTCAACTCGCACAACCTATTTTAGGGCACAATTATGTTTGCTGATAGATTATCGTGACATGCACTAAAGGTGATCCTTATCAAAATTCACACTAACTAACTTAATCGCTACTTACTGGCGTAGTGCATTTACTATGTAACACGTATAGCAGCTGTATTCCAAAATTCATAATCATCGGTTTATCAGTTTAGGAGCGAATCCTGTACATACTAATATATAAACATATAAATGTATATACAGAGAAATAATTGCTGTACTCCCAACGCTGTGTGTTACATGGGTGTAAATATTTACACATTTAAAAATTATTTTATCCAAAGTAAAATTAAAAAAATAGTTCAGAAACACGACAATATAAAATAATTATAATGCGCCATATGCGTATGGAAGTCGTGATAAGGTGTCTCAACTATATGTTGAACTCTGCACGTCTATTGCGCACACGTTAGTCGGGCGAGGCAAAGAAAAACAAATAGAGCATCTTTTTTATGTTTCAACTTCTACAGTCCCTAGTCCCTTATAGTAATATCTTCTATCCTAGCGAAAAGGGAGATAATTAGATCTGGGCGTAAATACATGTGTTAGGTTGATGCAAAAATAATGTTGTCTTTAAATATATAGTTGAACGTTAAAAAAAAAACGATATCATTTCTGCACCAACCTAATATATAAAATCTAAAATTAAGCCGCGCTATTTTCAAAGAATTCGTGACTCTCTTATTCAAAGAGTTGGCTCTCGTGATTTTGGGAGAATGTACAATAAGGTTATTAATAATGGCTGATATTCCTTATTCTTTAAATGGTATTCAGGATATTTTTTTCTCCTAAGGATAGAGGCTGATTTCTTTGTTCTTCTTGATGTAATGGATATGAATACATCCGGGTTTCTCCTTACAGGAATATAATTGACTGCTTAAGCCCAAAATACCGACTGGTAGACCAACTTGGGGAGACGTCGAAAGATACGCCGTAAGCCTCATGCTTAAAGATATACCAGCTCCGATCACAAACATTGTTCAGTAAGGCGACTTACTTGATTATTACATGAATGCTGTGGTCAAGACCACTCATGAATACATCCGTTTCGCGGGACTTATCACTTTTTTTTTTTTTTTTTGCTGGGAATTCTACTCTACATGATTCTGGTACTGCTTTACCTGATTTTTCTTTAAAAAGTGACCAGTCTCTTGCATCCGTAATTATCACCCTAAAGATGGCTACTAGGGTTTTTTTCTCTCTAATTAAATTACTGTTGTTGTACTCATATATTACTTTCCTGAACTTTCTTTTATTCTCTCGAAATCATTAAATTGCTATTTGTTTCTCTCCTGTGTTGTTGAAAACTGTGTTGTCCGTATCTTTAAAAATGCTGGTGATAGGTCTGAGCTCCCCCTAGTCTTTAAATGCCTGTATAAGTGTGTGGAAAGATAGGCAAATCTACAATTTTATTTAGCATTTTTTTTTACATGCAAGTCACTACTTATCAAGACCTGGAGGCCACTGGAGGATAAGGTTAATAGGTGTACTGGAATCAATGGGGTTATAGCGTAGTAATCGTAATTAGTGGAAATTTTGTAAATTGGATTTCTTAGGGGGACGGTTCATCAAGGATTTGTTTACGTTGGACATGAAGATCTCAAATTGTAGTCAGCTGGAAAGCAGGCAAACGGAAGAGAGTTACACAGACATACAGTTCTAAGAAAGAAACTTCAAACAACAAAAATATTGCTTTTCATATAAGATCCATTGCTCCTTCTGCTTCTCCTAAAGCCGCTTTTTTCTATCACTCTATCAACTTTTTCACAACTTAGGCTATTCAATATCTCTATAAATCGGTTAACAGATCATATATGAAGTACTGTTGTTATACCTCTGTCCCATTTGAGGGTCCTTGATGACGTGCAGAAATGTATTTACAATTTGATTACCTTTATTTTTCTCTGCAACTCTTCTTTCTAAGACGTGATGTTGCAAGACGCAGTCTTTATATTATACTATTATATCATGTATCTGATCTATTACCAGCTTCTTTTGTTTCAGCTCGTTTGACACATTGTTCTAGTGGTCTCTCTCAATCCACTGTTTTGATACTTCATTGTAATACAGCTTCTTATTCAGATAGCTTCTTTCCAATAACTGCAAGGTTGTAGACTCTTTTCTTGCTGTTTTCCTCCTACCTATAACATTGGTCTTTTTAATATTTTCTAACCAACTGTATAGATTTACATAAGCCTGATTTATTTGCGGATATTTTAATTGTCATCTGCGAACTCATATATCATGCACTGGATAAGACAGGAAATTAGAGTTGTAGCCCTTGATATCTCCACAGTCTTTGACAAGGTTTGGCTTGAAGGGCTTCTAACAAAATTAAATCCTATGTACCGACGAATACGCAACATAATCATACCCTTCCTAGATAAGAGAAAAATCCAGGTTTCCATCGATGGCCGTATGTCTAAGTAACATAATATTAATGCAGGTGTATTACATCGGCCAATCCTTGGGTTTTTATTATTCCTGATATTCATAAATACCCTACTAATTAAATTATGTCGCATATAGATATATTTGATGATACCACGCTCATGAAGGTAAAACGAATGTGCTCTTACAGAAACTCTAGAAAACGAGCTTCAGTCGGCAGTGGAATGGGACCAAAAGTGGATGGTAACATTTCATACTATTAAGACGAAGCTTCTTTCCTTTAACAACTATAAAAACGTCTTTCTCAACTGCCGATTGCGATGACAAATAGCACCCTATATGAGTGCTTATTCTTGGAAATCATCAGCCTAACATTCACAAGCAACATGAATTGTAATAAATGCATTAAGGATGTTGCCAAGAGTGCCGCAAAGAACGTGGGCTCCCTCTATCGTGCTAGAAAATTATTCCCACCAGAAAGCATCCTATATGTTTACAAAGCCAGATTCTGCCCACTCATTGAGCATTATTGCTACATCTGAGCTCAAGGATCTACCAGTAGTCTTTCACTCTTAGACAGGGTTCGAAAAAGAGTCTCAAATCTAGTAGGTGCCGCACTATTGGCCAAGCTCCAATCCCCGTGTTCCATCTCGGTAATATCGAATCACTGTGCCTGTTTTATAAGCACTTTAATGGAATCTGCTCTGATGAACTCATAGCACTTGTGCCCTCTCAACATACATACTCCGAACTAATTTGTTAAGCAGCAAAATCCCACCCTTTTATGTTGAAGTTCCCAGATGGCGAAAAGATTTCTACTCTTACAGTTTCTTCCCGTGGACTGCTAGACTTTGGAATTCCATCCCAGTTTTCTGCATCATTGAATGTTGAAATTTAAATGTAATGTAAACAGATATCTCGTTGCTCAACCTCTCTCTGTCCCCGTGAGACATGATCTCGAATAGTAGCCATTTACGATCCAAGTGGCAATATGTATTGTTTCCGGTGAAAATGATTAAAAAAATAACAGAGTCAATTGACATCTTGTATATTTGCTATACTCATATTTCTTCCTGGTTAGCACCTTACATCAAGTGGCTTCACGCCTAGTCTGGAGTGTTTTCCATATCAAAAAAGGAGACCGCACATGATAATAAGAATAATAATTGTAGATTTAATTCTTGAATACAAAAACCGAACTACATAAACAATGAACGTTAACTACAACTGTACCCTAATCGATAATGTCTCTGGTAGTATATATGTAGCACTCTCCTTAAATAGTAACGCTCAAATACATGTGTTTGATGACTTTAATGTCCACCATAAAAATTGGCTTGCTTTTCCAGGTGGCACAGCTGAACGGGGTATTATAGATTTTCTATAGCACATTCCCTCACACAGATAATGTTCCCCTCCCAGGTCGTGAACATCAGCAGGCTTCATGTCTAGACCTATTCTTTATGATAGTACCCAATGATCCTTTGTCTAATGCCAACAACCCACTTGTAATGCCAATCACCTAGTGGTATCAGTGGACATTACACTTAAATCCCAACCAAATTGCTCAAAACGGCAAGGTACTACAAAAGGGCTGACCGGGAAGCCACCAGAGAACACATCAAAGATCCCCCATGGACCAATATATTCTCTTTTTGCTGAACAATGTGTCAATGAGACAACTGAATGGTGCAGAGTGAGTATTGAAGCACATGTCCCCACATAGAAGTATTATAGCAAGCTCCACTCACCCCATGGCTCACTAAAGATTGTGCAGCTGCCGTTGCACAAAGACAACATGCATTAACCAGTTTATACGTCATAAATCAAATACAAATATACAAAAAATTATAGATGGTAGAAATCATCGTAAGAGAGAAATAGCCACAGCCAAAAAACGGCATGCTGAAATAACCAGGGAACTCGTAGAATCACAGAAGATAAAAACTCGTGATTTCTGGAAAATCTATAATAGTATAGTAATTAACAGACAGTCAACAATTCCTCCACTATCCAACAACAAGATTGCATGTACAGCAATCGAGAAGGTGGAACTGCTTGGTAGGCGATTTGCCTCCAACTCCACTTTAAAGCCAACAAAGAACTCTCTCACAAATTTCCCTATGCGAACTGATGCCACACTTGGTGATCTGAAAATCACCCCTTCTCATGTTCGCGATATCATAAAAAACTTAGATACATCCAAGGCATGTTAGCTTGATATCATCCCTGCTGTGCTAATTAAGAAATGCTCAGCTGAGTTAGCCTCCGTACTTTCCAAACTCTACTACAAATGCCTTGCTGAATTTGACTCCCCTAATAGCTGGATGGTAGCCTCTGTGGTACCAGTGCACAAGAATTCTGGGAAAAGGACTGACTCTCTCATTTATCGCCTTATCAGTCTCCCCTGCCTCTTCTCTAAAATCTTTGAGACCTAAATCAGCCAAGTACTGGTCCATCTCCTCGCAAAATAGAATATTCTCTCTGATAAGCAGTATGTATTTAAGCAATATCGTTCTACCGCAGATATTTTAACAATCATCTCTGAACGCATATACCATGCACTGGATAAGGCGGCCGAAGCCAAGGATGTAGCCCTTAAGATATCCAAGACTGTTAACAAAGTCTGGCACGAAGGACTGCTAATGAAAAGGAAATCGTTCGTATAACTGGATGTATACTAAATAAAATTAGATCGTTCTTAGACAATAGGACCATCTAGGTCGCCACTGATGGCCGTACACCCAAACAGCATAACATTAATGTGGGAGTGCTTCAGGGGTCGATCCTTGGACCACTATTATACCTGATATTCATAAACGACCTCTCTGATAATATTGTGTTCGAGATGGATACATTTTCTTATGATACAACGCTCTATGACGTGCACGAGGGGAGAACGGATGTACTCATATCTAAGAAAATGGTAGAATCCTTAGAAAATGATACTCAGAGCGTAGTGGATGAGCCGTAAATGGATCGTAACATTTATTGCAAGTAAGACGAAATTGCTCTCCTTTAACAATTACAATTAAACTGTCCAACCACCGATATCTATGACAAATAACACCCTACCCGAGAATTGTTTCTTCAAACTCCTCGCCTTAAGATTTACAGCAATATGAACTGGAATAAATACATTGAGGACATTGCGAAGGCTGCTGCAAAGATGGTGGGTGACATCTATGGTGCTAGAAGAGTACACACACCTGAGAGTATTCTGTACTTCTACAAAGCTACCATTCGCCCATAAGGTCCAAAAAAGAGTTTTCAATCTAACATGTACCAATTTGTCAATTAAGCTCAAACCTCTGTTTCTTCGCCGCAATGTTGCATCTCAGTGCCTGATTTACAAATAATTTAGTGGAATGTGCTCTGATTAACTCGTTGCACTTGTGACTCATCCACGTACATATCCTCAACAACCTCAGTTCGCAACAAAATCACACCCCTTCACTGTTGAGATCCCTAAATGCCATAAAGCTTTCTACTCTAATAGTTTCTTTCCTCGAACATCTAGACTTTGGAATTCCCTTTCTGTTTCCTACTTCCCTTACTGTATTGATATTTAATGAAACGTAAACCAATATCTTGTTAATTATTCCTAGGCATGGCACAAATAGTAGCCCCTTGCGCTACTACGGTGATAGGTTTTGCTAGAGGTGAAAAAAAAACTGAAATAGAAATAAGAAAGAATGTTACACGCGTCCAAGGGAAATGAAATATCAGAAATTTTATAAACTGAAACCCACCTGGCAAATAAATAAAACACACTAATGATCATGAAGTATCCAGGAAGATGGAAAGACCGATGGGGAAAAATACCAACAAAATCTCCATTGAAAGAGTGAAGGGTGTACTGGAACCTTAAGTAAACTTATTGTCACTCATATTCCATAGAAGTCTGCAGTAAATAGCGGAATCGTAATCTTCCGCGAATACCGTAAAATGAAAAAAGAAAACAAACAATTCGCATAGATAATAGTATTTTCTAGCAATTTTCAAATTCGTATGTCTTATAACTTGCACACACACACACACACACACACACACACACACACACACACACACACACACACACACACACAACTGTAATGATGAATATTCGTATATTAATATTTTTTGCAAGAATTAATGGTAGGCGGTTATCTGCCCCTGTCCGTCGTGCGCCGGAAACATTCATAACAAATTAAATCTGTCAAGTGTCAGAAAGTATTATTACGAGAAATCAATGAATAATTACCTTGCTTGATGAGAGTCACTTCGAGGCATTTTTCTTGTCGAGAAATGGCTTTCGGCACGTTTAAAATGGTCGGCCTTCAATATGTCTGTGATTTATTGTAGCTTAGTGAGACCAGCGTACAATTCAGTAAATAAGGTTTCTCTCCCCACTCCTATATTACCCCCTCTATCTTATTCTCTATCTCTTTTCCTCTCTGTATATAGACTATAACGAATAAGTGAAGACCACATGACCAATGAGTCACACGAGCTGGAACAAGGGAAGCAAAGAATAGATCCGACAATTCTGAAGAACACGTGCCATAAAAAAGAATGGCAATATAACACCCGTGAAGATGAAGGGTGCTCTCTCTCTCTCTCTCTCTCTCTCTCTCTTATATATATATATATATATATATATATATATATATATATATATATATATATATACTAGCATTTCAACCCAGCGTTGCCCGGGTGTTTAGAGCAAAAACCAAACAAAAAAATGGTTAATTTTTTTGAACTTTGACCCCTTTTTTTGCTCAGCATACACCTCCAAACACCCAGGCAACGCCGGGCACCCATGCTAGTATATCTATAAAAGTGAACGTGTCTGTGTGTCTGTGTGCCTGTCTGTGTGTCTGTGTGTCTGCCTGTCTGTGTACATTTCCCTACGCAATAACTCTGTCAATTTCTAGTCTACAGATTCGAAATAAGATATACTGGGTACTGAGATTTGGGGAAATCTATGTGATCGGTTGTCGGCCAGAAATTTGGCTGTTAAGGGATCAAAGTTTAACGATCTGACCTTTGAGAACTCTACCAAACTCCTCCGACAATTTGGGGTATAAACACTTGAAATTTTCGATATAGGTTCCTTGGACATGGATCTAACTTAATAATTCGATTTGAGCCCAAAACAATAAATTTTAAGGAGTCATAATTGGGGTCAAAGTTAAAAAAACAATTGAACGTTTTATTTTGCTCAACATACACCTCCAAACACCCAGGCAACGCCGGGCACCCACGCTAGTATATCTATAAAAGTGAACGTGTCTGTATGTCTTTGTGTATGTCTGTCTGTCTATCTGTCTGTGTGTCTGTGTACATTTCCTTACGCAATAACTCAATTTTTAGTCTACAGACACGAAATTTGATATACAGGGTATTGAGATTTGAGAAAATCTATGTGATCGGTTTTCGGCCAGAAATTTGGCTGTTACGGGGTCAAAGTTCAACGATGTGACCTTTGAGAACTCTACCAAACTCCTCCGACAATTTTGTGTCTAAACACTTGAAATTTTCGATATAGGTTCCTGGGACAAGGATCTAACATAATAACTTGATAAGAGCCGTAAATAATAGGGGACAAAGTTAAAAAATTTGACCGTTTCTTTTTTTTTTTTTTTGCTCAGCATACACACCACACCTTGGCAACGCCGGGCACCAATGCTAGAATATATATATATATATATATATATATATATATGTATATATATATATAAAATATATATATAAAAGTGAACATGTCTGTGTGTCTGTCTGTGTACATTTCCCTGCCATCCATAGTTAGTGTCTTCTCACCACGACTTGGTGAAGTAAGCCTCTGGCTTGATTGCTGAGAATGCAGTTACCACTTGACGAAGGCCAGAGGAATAGTTGACCGAAACGTCGTGAAACAACAACTAAGAAAGATGAGGATAATAGTCCGCAATAAATTAATTTATAAATAATACTCATCTCAATAATGAATTCCCCAAAGATATATATATATATATATATATATATATATATATATATATATATATATATATATATATATATATATATATATATATATAATAGTAGCAAAAGTACCCATATTTGACTGGGTTCAAAAACACTATACATAAAATGGACTCTGATTTATGAAAGTATGATAGGTTATGAAAAGGAAGGGTTGTAAAGAGATAGCCTCGAATTTGAGGGTATCAAAACCAAAGCAAAATATGATAAAAGTAAAAATAAAATAGATAAACCCCATAATTTATTATACCATACCTGTTCACACTGAAATACTTATCACAATATTCTGTAGGTCTATATTAAAAGACCTTGTTAAACTTTGTGACACATTTCCATTCTATGGAGGTCAGGCGCGAACGAACACCCTTTAATTTATTATACCATATTTCTTCAAACTGAAACATAATTATCAACGTATACTTACGCAGATAGATATGAAAAGTATTTATTAAGGTTTGTGCCTATTTCCATTCTATTGAGGCCAGGTGCGAATGCAGAACCCACAATTTTATTATAACACCCCTATTTAAGTTAAAACATACTTATCAAAGTATTATTATGTATATCTATATCAACAACACTTGTAAACGTTTTTTTTTTTAATTTTTAAATTTTTTATTTCCATACTTTGTGGACCAGGCGTGTACGCAGACCCCAAAATTTTAATGAATCATCATTATGCCAGATCAAACATACCCATCCATCATTATATGTGTCTCGATACATCTTCTATCATTATATGTGATCAGTTTTCTATAATAGTCAACCATATAGGAGCCTATTCGTGACCAGACACACACACAGAGGTTTAGCGGTCCTGAATATGACCTAAAACTGTATCCGATAGTGAGGCCCCACCTTGCGGGCCTTGGGGAATTTAATTGCCATTGCTCCCAGGTCCACTCGGACCCGGAGTGGTAGTACCTGTTAGGGTCCCAAATATGGGTTGAATAGAATCTGACTTAAAAAAAATATACTCCATTAAAAATCGTTCCTCAAAATAACTAGATTCGGCATTAAATAACCTGAAAAAGGTTGATATGCCGTAAAACAAAAACAACCAACGAACAGACGTTTAGCTTTATATTATAGATATCAGTTAAAGATATTCAGGGGATAAAACTCGCCAATTAAAACGGGGTTATTAGGAGTGCTAATAAAAAGGAGCAAAATATAATATTTTTATTTATATAGAAAAATATTACATAGTCGCTACATTGAACATACTAATGTTTCATACAAATTGTTTTGCAAGAAACCAAATGTCACTCGTCAGGCGACGGAAAACGGTTTATTTGCTACCGAAGGCATTTGTTTTAGAAATGAAAGAAGTGAAATATATATACTATATATTTTGTTTATAAAAATAAAATATAAAAACGTTAAAATTCAAGTGGGAGGGTGACATTAAGTGACATTTTAGACTCAAAATAGAATGCGATAAGGAAAAGAGATAGTCAAGACTTAGGAAAAATGGAAAGAGTAGAAAGAGATAAAAAGGGAAAGGAAGGGACAAGGAAAAAGAAAAAGAAAAGGTAAAAGAAAGAAAAAAGAAAGAACAGAAAGACGGAAGGAGGACGCAGGGGTCAGCATGATCATGTTACATTTTTTTACATACTTATTAAGGTCCGGAGGCCACTCGAGAACAATACCTACCGTAATCAATGGGATAATATCGTAGTGTTACGTTGTCGTATCATAAAATGATATGAGAGTGTTTGTTATATTGTCTAATAAAGGGTTGAGTGCTTGTTGCGTCATCTCTAACAATGGATTAGAAGAGATGACGTGTTATATTATATATTTATGTTGTATCATAAAGGGAATCGTGTGTGAGTGACATGTATTTTCAGAACCTACCTCTGCTTCTTCGATGTTGGACCATCTGGAAGTTCTCGTCCTGGAGGGAGACTTGATACCTGTTTTTGGATGAAGATTCAATCACTCCAAGACAAGGAATTAATTCTATAGTTTATTTTACTTTTCCAGATGTCCTGCAGAAGGTGGAAAGTGAAATCGGCCTGTGTGGGTTCTTCTTCTAGACACGTCAGCGTTCGCCCCCCCCCCCCAGTGAAGAGGAGGGGACAACGGGAAGCCGTCCGTTGTCTTCTGAGTCCAAATCAAATCTCAACGATTCAGCTAACCTGATCACATGACTCACACGCAATCAAATCAGCTGATCTTTTACTTCCGGTCAACGTGCCTACACTATAATTCCACTCCCTCTCTCTCTCTCTCTCTCTCTCTCTCTCTCTCTCTCCCTCTATCTATTCCTTAACAGTAGTAATCGTTAGTAATGGAAATTTGGTAGATTGGATTACTTAAGGGAGCGGCTTATCAAAAGTTTGTTTATGTTGGACTTAAAGACAACCAAGTTGTATTCAGCTGAGAAACAGGCAAAAGGAAGCGAGTTCTACAGGCGTGCAGCTCTAAGAAATAAGATTTGTTCATGGAATCTACGTTTTGACTTAGGCACAGCCATAGAGTGGAGAAATTATTGACAGTTGTTTCAACTAGACGGGTGTTTTTCGTGAAAGATTGGCATGGGAAACCAGAGATTAGAGCTAAGACGAGCACTTGCCATGTAAATAACGATAAAGCAAAAACAGACTCGCAACGTCCATTCTATGGGAAAGAGGCTGCAGTGAAGAGAAAAGGGCATCCGCCCTCTAAGCTACGAAGTCTATTTTGTACTCTTTCAAGGCAGGATAAGCTGCTTCTAGCAGCTCCTGCCCAGATGTGGCAACAGTACTCCATCCTTGGAGGGACTTGGCTTTTATATAAGATTGAGAATTGAATCAGCAGTGAGATATTTACTGGAGCGGTAGAACGATCGCACCATTTTCCCAGGGACCTTGGCAACAGATTTGATGTACGTGTTCCATTTCAGATCAGGAGTAAAGGTCAAGATCAGAAGCTTGTCAAAACATGAGACTTCTCCAAGACGAGAGCCCTCCATTTCAATTGACGAAAGATGGGGGTCAGAGCGTTGATGAGCTTCGTTTTAGATGCATTAAAAGTAACCTGCCACCTCTTCCCGCATTGTACCACGTGTTCAAGATGAGAGGAGAGAGAATCAGAGAGAACTTGGACATTTACGGCCTTTGATGTGTTGTCATAGATGGTAGTGTCGTCAGCATAAATATCAGCGAATGATCTCAGTATGTGTTTTGGGAGATCATTGATGTAGATCTGGAAGAGAGAGATTCACTAATCCTATGAGATAAAACCGTTAGCACATCTGCTGTAGATCTAGTAGAACGGAAACCATATTGCATGTCACTGAGAAGGTTATTTCTGCTGAGGTGGTTGATTACTTCTTTATTTAATATGGATTCCAGTAAATTACTCATGACGCACAGAAGACTTATTGGTCTGTACTGAGAGATAGATGATCTATCACCTGAAGTCTTTAATACAGGGCATACTGATGAGGTTTTTCAGGGTGTTGGAAAGCAATTCTCCTTAAGCCAACGCTTGCAAGTATTGGAGCAAGTTCCGGTTGAAGCTTTTTCAACACTATAATTGGAATGCCGTCAGGGCCAGTTGCTTTACTGGAATCGAGGTTCTTGATTAGCTTAGCAACATCAAGCACAGATATTTGTATGTCGCATATTGTGTTGTCTGTTATAGGAGGAAATATGTGTGTGTGTGTGGGGGGTGGTGATGGCCTTGGTCGCATAGAGTAGAATTAGTTGCAAAGTTCTCGGCAAACAGTTTAGCCTTGTCCGATGCTGACGAGATGTCCTCAGGTCCATTGATGGTTGGGATAGAGCACACGCTTCTGTTCAGGATCCTTTTTGTTATTTACTAAAACTGGTGGAACCAAGCCGCTGCTCAGCTACTTTGGATTTAATGGACTTACGATATAACTCTCTTGCCTTTTATTACTCTTTTACAGTGGTTGCTGGCAGTCCTGAAAGCAAATTTAGTCTCAGTACATCTATTACGTTGGTAGCTATGGAAAAAGTAATTTCTGTGCGCGATGGCAGCAGCACATTCTGGGGAGAACCATGGCTGGCTGTTAGGTTTTTGCTGGAATTTTTTGGAGGGTATGAATCGGTCTATACCTACAATTAACCATTCTATCAGGTCTGATACTATAGAGGACACATCTTTTTTTTAAACATGGAACGCAGAGGTAGATCTGATATAAATGTACTGAAGCTATCCCAGTCAGCGATCGATAGAATATCGATGTACTCTACGATGGAGAGGTAAGTGTGAGGACCTATTACATTTCATTTTTATCTTAACTGATACAACAGAGCGATCGGAAGATTCCACTGGAGACAGAACGGAACATGAACATAGCTCAGGGCAAGTTGTGAGAAAAAGGTATAGGAGACTTGCATACTGGCCGTCAGTGTCGGGCACATAGGTGGGTTCGTGAACAATCTGAGTGAGGTCATAAGCAATGGAGAAATCATGACAGAACCCCCACTAGGTGTGTCAGAAACTTCGTGAAAACTATTGAATAATTCGACCCCCTGTCTTTCCAAGCTTATAACTACTCGAAAAATGTAATTCAAACCCTAATATATTTTTCAATTAAAGAAGCAAGGACCAAGGTTTCATTAAAAAAAATACAGACAACATGGTTTAAAAAAAAAAAGTTTTTAACTTCGGACTTTACAGGTAAATTTCCAAAAAACTGTTCTTTTTTTGTTTTAAATTAGAATATATTATTTATTGATCTTTTATCTTCAATTTGTGATATATAAAACTTTTGGCACATAAATTAATTATTTACTTTTTAATAGACATTTACCAAATAGCGGGACGTGAATTAAAAAAAAAAAACGTTTGTCTAAAATATTATATTCGGTTTATTGGAAAGAGCATAAAATTTCACATTGACCCTGAAAATATCGTAAAAATAGAATCAATAGAAAAATTTTGATAGATTTTAAAATTTTAAAAATTGAAAAATACTGAACTCGTAAAATTCAATTAATTTCATTACTGTTAAAAAAACATTTCTATTACTTTTTATACAACTTTAATAGTTTATTTTGGAAGTATAATCCATAAAGAAAATAAACAACCCACTTTAAAAAGAGAAATTACGAGTTTTTTATATTTTATTCGCAGTTTCGTGTTAGGGGTGTCAACAATTCCTGCAAAAATTCTGATACACCTAACCCCCCACTCCTCGCCATCGGTCTTATGAGGACGATAAAGTGCAAATATAAACGCAGTAGTGTGAGCAAGTACAACCCGGAAGCACATATAGGGTGAGTTAGGATCTTCTCTAGAGATGTCCATACCACATGGAAAACCGTCTTTAATGTAGGTACATACTCCATGTCCTTAGCGATCCTGGGGGTCGGATTTATAAGTTAACTTAGAGTATCCTTTAATTACGAACTCATCTAGGGAAATAGTTGGTCCAATGCCAGTTTTGCTTAGTAATGGTAAGTCTAGTTTAGTCTCCTGTAATAGAGTTTGAATCTCTGGAAGGTTGGAACGTAGACGCCTGATGTTAGAGAAAGAGACATTGTAGTGGGGGTCTATGTTGGAAGTTGGAGATCTGGGTTTAATCAATATTTTTCTTTCATGATTGAGCTTAAGGATTTGTACAATAGGTCGACAGACTTGCTTAGAGCAGGACAGAGAGGGAAAGTAAGAGAGAAAAAGAAATGAGACATATGGCCCATCCTCCCTACTCTCCTGACCTTACACCATCTGACTTTCACCTCTTCCCAGCCATGAAGTTGTTTTCAAAAGGAAAGCGTTTCCCAGATGATGCAGCCTTGATTTCTAAAGTCACGTCGTGGTTGGAGGACCAACCTGGGGTGATCTACAAAAACGGTCTCCAGAGCTGCATCAAACGATGGGAGAAATGCATAACTCAGTGTGGTTCCTATGTAGATAAAGACTAATAACTGTGTCAAGTTTCGTTACTCTACTCCCATGGGTAGTGGGTCAGGGGCATTACTTATTGCACGCCCCTCGTATTTCACTTCTTCCATTTTTGAGCCAGATACCTTCAGTAGTAAATAAATTTTTTTTACGTCACCTGACGAGTGACTTTTAGTTTCTTGCAAACCAAATTGTCCAAAACATTAGCATGTTCAGTGTAGCGACGATGTAATATTTGTCTACATAAATGATATATATATATATATATATATATATATATATATATATATATATATATATATATATATATATATATATATATATATCTAATGATGGAGTACCAATTCATTCCGGGAAAAAATTACACCACAAGATACAGAGGAACAAGTGAAAATCAAAAAAGCCCTTAATATTTCAAAACTTCAGGCCAAAATCGACATACAGGAACACAAGAAAGTACACTCTACAGAGAAGTACACGGAAATCGACAATAAAATATTTAAAAAAAATCAAGAAACTTTGCCTCAAGGAAACACACCAACCCCTCTTGGAACTCTGGGAATCTGAATGCAAAAAAGAGGAGGAAAAATCCAGAGTCATCATTGGGCGGAAAATAATCTGGCTAAAAAACCTACCAGACAAAGAAAGAAGTAAACAATCGACAAACACCTACAAGGACAACCAGGAGCAGAACACCCTTTCACGATATCCACAAGCACAGAGATTACATAACAAAGGTAAGAAACGAAACATACACCATACACAAACACATCCACATAACAGATACAATTACACACAAAGAAGCAACTACAATATATCCACCATACACAAATTTCCAACAACAAACCCAGCCAAAACGCACACTAATAACACCTCAAAATTACACAAGAACCCACGCCCTTAACAAACACAACACACCAGACAACATACCGCACAATACGTCTCCACAAAAATACTCCCATATATACAATCCCAAGCAATACAAACCAAACTATTGCCACCCACATCAGCAAACACAATCAAAAATCCATTTCCACAGACGCTACATCGCCAACACAAACAACCAAAAAATACCTTTAATAAACAACCCTTACCAAAATATCCCTACAATGCAAAACAACTACCACAGACATCACATAATTCAAAACAATGCCTACACCACTCACCCCTCATATTCCACAGAAAGAAGCAAACCCCCAAGGCACCTCCTCCATCAATGGGAACAATTAGAATATCCCATGCAACACAATTCCCAACAAACAAACCTACCCTACAACAAACCCCGGCAACACAACCCTATACAACAATACATATATCCTCAATAGCAACACCAATTCCAACTGAAACACAACTATCCAACACAAACAACATATAATGACAACCCATTCAATCACTTATCACTCAACCCTCAAAATAATGCAGTCAACACTTATTTTACAAGGAGACATCACATCACCCTAAAACACACAACCTCTCAAAACAAGGAAACAAACAACCCCCACCATTTTTTAGGAAACCTCCACGGAACAACAATTCCAGGTTAGAAAAAATTAGACACAAAATCATCCATTTATCCACATACACCTTATCAAAGAATGAAACAGAAATTCTGAAGCTGGGCCTAAAATTCTGTCCCACCCCTAAAAGCAATATAGCGGAACTAAAAAAGGACCTTAAAGAATTCGAACGGAAATTTGGACTAATAGAAACACTAGATAGCAAAGGGGACAAATCAACATATTTCCCTAACAAACAGAACAACACAAAAGAACTAAACACCTACTTCGAAAATCTATTGAACCTTAACCTTAAAAAAATAAAGACAAAACCATAAGCAACCTAACATACAAGCAAAACCAAGCACTCGAAAAGATCCGTAATAATAATGACATAATAAAAGAAGCAGAAAAAGGCAGTGCCGTAGTAATCATGGACAAAACTTATTATGAAACAAAAATTACAGGATTACTAGATGGCAAACAGTACTAAAAACCCATTAGTATCAACATAGATAACACCACCATCTCAAAAATCACTAAACTTTGTACAACACGCAACTGTAACACTAAAGAGAGGCAACATCAGACCTGTAGGGTTGATGTGACGTTTATTTTGGTTAAAAGTAATTTTTTTGTTCCCGGACGATAATCGGGTTGAAGGAATAAAAATTATTATTAATTTTTATTTGTGAATAAATTCTGAGCTAAGTCTGTTGTTGAAATAGCGGCGGCAAGAGTGCCTTTGTAGCGAAAAGTTGAATCACATTCTAGACATCAAAAGCGAAAAAGAATGCGTAAAATATGTTAGCCAAAATACACAGGCGTTTATTTCCAATGGCCGAAATCATAGTGTACATGAACCGGAGGGGTGGGGATTTCACACCCGCAATTGGCAAAACTGAGCCAAAGTTGACCTGTGAATTTGACAAGTTGAAAAGTCGGGTTGTTTTTGATCTAAGAGAAACACACGCAGTGACTCGGCATTATGTTTAGAACAAGGAAAAGAGTAGTAAGAGTGAAGAACGGAAGAGAACAGAACAGAAGAAAAGAGAGATAAGTCTCGGCAGAATCACCTCTCTCTCTCTCTCTCCCCCTCATTGTTGCCTGATAACTCAACGCTTATAACGTGTCGATTACTTAACGAGAATTACGCAAAGTCCGCGATACCGACCAGGTATTTCAACAACAGAAGCTCAGTTGTAGAACTAACTGCTTGCTTGAATTAATTGTCAACTATATGTATATGCTGTAAATACTTCTTTTATGAATTTCCGAAATATATATTATATAAACTAACCTCCGGAGTTTTGTTGCTGATGTGCGTTGATCCGTATATATGTACATTCTTTATTTGCCAAATGTGACCACGGTTAAGGTCACACGTGCAAGGTCACATCTGTGGATATTTCGTTATTTGCCATTTGTGACACCGTATCCGTCAACGAACACCCAGGATAACTAGACGATCCACGGAGAACAGGCCTTGAGGACCTAGCATCCGAGAAGAATCCCCAACGCCTTAACGAAGAACTTACTGGGTGACGCGACGTACTAACGGTTGGCAGACCTGGTGCCCAGTCGACATATCATAACTGTACCGACCAGGGTTCAGATCATAACTGGGCAGCGATCAGGGGTCAAGGGCGTGTAAGCTCACGTGTAAAGGTCACATCTGGTGACCGCGACCAGGATTTGGACCCTGAAAGGCTTCTACGGCACATCAACCGGGAGGAAAAACTCAGAAGAAAAACCACGGCACAACGTTTTTTGAAGGAAATCATAACTACAGCGCAGCGTTATTGAGTTGAAGGAGAAAACCAACCAGCCACTAAAAAAACTGCAACGGCTGCTTGCATTGAAGAACCAATCGACAACAAACACTACCACGGCACAACGTCATTGAGGAGACAAACCAACAACAAGAAACTACGACAACGCGTCATTTGGAAGTTAAAGAAGAAAAAGAAATCACAAACTGAACAGTATAGACTTTTTTCTTGCGCTCTGTGAGTGAGCGTGCAACCCCAAACTACGGGAACTTGACTCTCGGAACCTGAAGCGAAGCGGGATATAGGTGAGACGCTCTTATTTTTTTGTTGTGATTTTTTGACTTGGGTATTTTTTTTTCCGCAGTCGTTTGGGGGCGCCTGGAGGCATTACTTGTGGAAATAGTGAGAAAGGGATAGACAGGCGAATCCCCGTTTGACAAGAATGACGGAGCCGGTGGAACATAAGAGCGAGGCTTTAGGGGGAGTAGAGAGGGTGGTGACGGAGACTGGGACTGAGAGAGATAGGGCGAGGGAGTTACTCAGACTGTTACAGGAGGCAGCTGAGGAAGTGGCGGAACTGGCTGAGAGGGCAACTAAGGTGTTGTCGGAGGGTACCCTGAAAGAAAAAGGGACCATCCAGGCTAGGCCAGCCAAGATGCTAGAGAAGGGTAGCACAGAAGGGAAGATAAGGGCAGACAGAGCCCTATCAAACAGCCAAGAATGGACACTGATCCACGCCACATTATCGGGAGAGGCGAGCACACAAGGACCACCTCGGAGGAGGGGGCGCTCGGCCAAGCGGACCCGACAAACCCCGCCCCAGCCCGAAGTCAAGGAAGTTCGAGAGAGGAAGGTCTCGGATGTCCAACTTTGGGGGATCGAGGAGGATTGGGAGACAGAGGCGGAAGCTGATCCCAACATAAGAGAGTGGAGCCTCACGCATGGGTTTTTTCCACCCACTCCTGGCAGATATGGCTTGGTCTGTTGGACCTGCCAGGTTGAAGGGCACTCAGCTGTAGAGTGCCCCACGAGGTATGGGAGACCACCTCGCTCGTTGGGACCGAACGGTGGAAAAAACAGACAGTTCGGTCAAGAGAGCGGACGGTGCAGACCAACAGGGGGAGCGGAGTTGGGGAGCGCTGCAGGGGATGTGTCACTGCAGCCCCAGGAAAGAGGTACGAGGGCCAACAAGGGGCCCAAATCCGGCCGCTGTCAACCGATCCCTGATGAAGGTGAGTGGCATTGTTTCACTTACCACCCTGATGGGAACATAACGAGAGGATGTCCCACCAGGAAGGGGGAACCGCCCGGGGCGGACCCCAGAGAAAATGTGCCGAGAACGGACGGATCCCAAGGAGGCCTGTTGTTGCCGGCCCCTATGTCCGCGGCGGTGGCTGGATACAGGGGGGACCTCTGATAAGAGGGTGCCCACTGGCTGAGGGCACTACTGGCAGTGCATCACGAAGCCAGTGTCGGGAAGGGAGTTGGGGGCGACGGGAAGTTTCGACCCGCCAACTCTGTGAGCACGAGTATCGGTCGCTTAGTTAAATGCTAGTTGTCTGGGATACGCATTAGTGGAAAGGAAAATCTAACAGGGATCGCATGTTAGGAAGAAGATAAGCACCCTAGTACCGAGAATACCCCTGGCAGGGCGGCACGAGGCCAGTGTCCGGAGGAAAGTTGGGGGCGACAGGAAGTTGCGACCCGCCAACTCTATAAGCACGAAGAGATGGATTAGAGAGAGAGCGCCCTAGGTCACAATGAAGACAGATTAGTTGGAACTAGGAATTAATTCTAGGGTAAGCTCTCGGACTAAATCTATTATAAGAGATACGAGAATAAGTCGACCGAAAGCACGAGTATCGGCCGCTTAGTTAAATGCTAGTTGTCTGGAATACGCATTAGTGGAAAGGAAAATCTAACAGGGATCGCATGTTAGGAAGAAGATAAGCACCCTTAACGTTTCAGAAGAAAAGCACAAGAAGGAAGAATTCTTCAGAATGTCTTCTCGTTAATTCGAAGGACACCAACGGTAGTGGTGTGCACGGGCGGAGACAACCTTCTGTAGCCGTCATAATTGTTGACGGGAGAAACTATAAAATTCAGCAGAAAAGCCGGGAGGTCTCAGTCAAGAATGGTTGACTGGAGAATAAATAGACTTGGAGGTCGATAGAGTGGGCGATAATACCTATGACAGGTAGGGCCTGAAAGAAGGAAGTGAATAAAATTCGGCAGAAAAGCCGGGAGGTATATCAGTCATAAAGGCTGACTGTACAACCTGAGGGGACACAGAGTGTGTCCCTTCCCAAAATGCCACAGATAGGCATGCGCATTCTAGGGTTGAATGCCACAAACATCCTCAAGTGATTGAAGTCTGTTGTCTGACGGTCCGCAGTGCATGATTTGAACCCTATGAACCACGAACCAAAAGAGAAAGATTACGAGATTAGCTCTATAGGGGTTAGAGCTGAGGTAACTCCGAAAGAAGGTGCTTATTAGAATAGTCGAAAAGGGACAGTTAAGACTAGAGTAGTCTATCGGAATCGCCTGGTTATGATTAGACAGCTTACAACGTCAGTTGGACCACATAATTAAGCAGGAGTCAACGAGCGACCATCCTAAGTGGGTAATGGTGGGGGTCTGACGGGTGGAATAGGGGTTATAGCAGGGCTATTAGTGGTGGTGATGTGTTATTTGAAGAAGTGGATGTATGGAATTGAGTGTTCGAAATGCCTCTTGGCGACCCATGGCGCTGCGGGGAGCGACCCTGGTCAGGAATCACAAAGGGGTCAGAATTAAACCAGCCCAGCTACAGACGAGATACGAGGAACCGCCCCAAATCCACCCTACGACAAGAAGCTGAACCTACAGAATATTTTTAAACACTATTAAGTGATAGGACTAATTGCATGCTTAATGTTCCAAAACGAAGAAAAAAAAAGAGACACTTTTCATTATTACCGATTTTGTTACACGACATTTGTGCTTATGAAACCACCACTACGAACTGTTATTGAACACTCTGAGTTAAGGCAGTAGCCATTTATATGAACTTTCAACTTCTGCATGTTTATTTGTTTTGCATGTAATTCAGCAAATTCTCGCTTTCAGAGTAGGCCAGAATTGGGTTATGAGATGAGAGAATCTCTTTGAGTGTTAACGGACATGGGGCGCCGTTATCCTGTGGAGAGCGTCGCCCCATGGGGGGCGAATGTAACACTAAAGAGAGGCAACATCAGACCTGTAGGGTTGATGTGACGTTTATTTTGGTTAAAAGTAATTTTTTTGTTCCCGGACGATAATCGGGTTGAAGGAACTTACTGGGTGACGCGACGTACTAACGGTTGGCAGACCTGGTGCCCAGTCGACATATCATAACTGTACCGACCAGGGTGCAGATCATAACTGGGCAGCGATCAGGGGTCAAGGGCGTGTAAAGGACACGTTCAAGGTCACACAACAAAATATTAAAAAAAGAAAGAAAAGGACTTCCTCACGAATTTCATTACAAAGACTAACGACTTCTACGGACTGCTCAAAATACACAAATCTGGCGTAATAAAACTTGCCATCGATGCACAAAACTCAGAATATATTAGCGCCCCAAACCTTAGTGACCTTACATTTAGACCCATTGTAGCAGGACCAGCCTGTCCGACAAGCAACTTAATAGACATCTTATTACAAACTTTCACAGATCAAGTTAAGAGCTACATAAGGGACAACATTCACTTTCTTACTACCTTACCAAATACAGTAGAAAACGGGACACCATTAGTTACATTTGTCGTTAGCAGTTTATATAGTAATATACCCCATGAATTAGAAAAAGAAGCAATAACATCTTGGATCAACAGACACGCAAAAACACTACATCCTAGATTCACAAAGCAATTCCTTCGAATTCAACAATGGCAACTACATTCAAACACTAGGTACAGCAATGGGAACGAAAATGGCACCGACTTATGCAACCCTTACATTAGCCTACCTAGAAGAAACCTTATATGAAAAGATAGAACAAAAATTTGGCCACAGCACTAAAAAACTGTTTATAGAATCCTGTATGACTGCTTCATTCTGTGGAAACCCACATGGCGAGACATCACAGACTTACATACCATACTCCAGAACCTACACCCCAAAATTAAATTCACCATAGAACAAAGCTCTACAGAATTACCCTTCCTAGATATACTGATAAAGATTAAAGACAACAACATTATCACAGACATTTACTGCAAACCTACAGACACCCAACAATACCTACACTTTAAAAGTCACCACCCTAAAAGCTGCATAAAAGCCATCCCCTACACCCTAGCACGTAGAATCTGCACCATAATCACGGACAAAAATCTTCAGACAATCCGACTCAAGAAACTACGAATAAATCTAAGAAAAAGAAAATACCCACCACAACTTATAGACAAAGGGATCCAACTTGCGATAAATATACCAGTAGAAGATTTGAGAACCCCTAAAGAACGAAACAAACCTCGTCCTACTTAATCAAAACAGCAAACTAAACAACTTCCTTAAAACAATAATAATAATAAAAAACAAACGCCAACCCAAAAACCTAAAACGCATTCTTACTTCATCCAAACTAAATCAAGACACAACAAAAGGAGTCACAAAATGCAACAAACAACGATGTGGAGTCTGCAACATAATATTAGAGGGAAACACATACACATTCACGAACCCCGTACAAACATTCAAAATTGAAAAGAAAAAAACCTAGATTGCACCCCCCAAAACATGGTCTATGTAATAAAATGTGCAGCATGCGATAAATCCTACTTAGGCGCCACAAAAAAACTTTAGCCCTACACCGATCCAACACCAAAAGCCCTACACGCATACAAAACCCAGAGTTATGCATTTCTCCCATCGTGTGATGCAGCTCTGGAGACCGTTTTTGTAGCACACCCCAGGTTGGTCCTCCAACCATGACGTGACTTCAGAAATCAAGGCTGCATCATCTGGGAAACGCTTTCCTTTCAAAACCAACTTCATGGCTAGAAAGAGGTGAAAGTCAGAGGGTGCAAGGTCAGGATAGTAGGAAGGATGGGGGTGTTTTTCATAGCCCTACACCGATCCAACATCAAAATTGCAGAAAATAGACACCTGCATGTATCACAGCATATACACACATGCAGTGGAGACAGATTTAAGATTATGCACATCTTCCAAACTGAAAACAACATCTACTTACTAACACAAGAAAAAAAACTTCATAGCAAAGTTCAACCCTGCCTTGAACATCTCTCAATAATTATACACATAAATAGGCAAAATACAAAATACATTTGCATGAATGCATACTTACGCAAATGTGCACCCTCACACACGAAACAAAACAAGCACAATAAAGCACGCGTACACTTTCACGGGCGCGCACATCCATATCCAGTATAATACAGTTTCCCTAAACTAAACAAACAATTAGAAATTATACGTGTGTATGTGTATGTGTATGTACACACATATGTGTGTATGTATATATCTGCGTGTATGTGTATGTATGTGTGTATGTGTGTGATTGTGTATACGTGTGTGTATATATATCATCTGTTATCTGTTCTCCATTTTGTTTGTGTGTGTACGTGCACTTATGTTTGGGGGGGGGGCTGAATATGTATGCATATGTGCTTAGATTAGGAAAGAAAGAAAACTTCAATCAATATATATGTAAGGTATGGGTATATGAATATGTATGCGTGTGTGTATGTGATTGTGGGTGCGTGTGTCCATATATATATGGATGGATGGATGTATACGCATCTGTATATGTGTGTGGGTGTATATATATATGTATGCATATATATGGGTGGGTAAATGCATTCGTGTGTTTATGTGTGTATATGGATGTATGCGTATGTGTGAGCCCCTGCATATGTCTCTCAATATATGCATGTGTGTGTATGTATGTGTGTGTGCGCCTACATACGTCTGCGGATGTATGTGAGTGTGTATGTGCATACATGTATGTATATATATATGTGTGTGTGCATGTATATGTATGTGTATGATTGTGGGTGCGTGCGTGTGTGTGTGTGTGTATATATATCATCTCCTACCTATTCTCCATCTTACTTGTGTGTGTGTGCGTGTACTTAAATTTGAATGATTAAGTACATGTATGCATGTGTGTTTTGATTTGGAAAGACAATAAAAGCAAAAAACAATTAACTAATATATGTGTGATATGTTAGTGGGTGGATGTATGTGATACGTGTGTGAGTGTGTAGGTGGGTATGTATATATGTATGTATGTATGCTCCTACATATATTTCTGTGTATATGCGTGTGTATATGTGTATATATCTGCGCGCGTGCGTATGCGTGTGTATATGTATATGTACATGTATGAATATGTATATGTGTGTGATTGTGTGCTATACATGGGGAAAGAAAGTCATAAAAAACCTTCACCAAATGGACCAAAAGCCCCTCTTTGAACTTAACTCTGACTGGACACTACCAACACTTACTGTTGGGGACAGAATGTCTGAGACCACATCACTCTGAAAAACACATTTAGTGTCAGCAGATGTAAAAATAACATTTTCAGCTCTCATTTAAAAAAAAAATTAAGAAAATATCTGAAGAGAGCGAAACAAAGCTTGAAACGCGTTATAAAAATATTTTAAAATAAAAATATGATAAAAGGCTGAAAACCCCACAATTGTTGATGGCTACACTCTTTTAAATATATATATATATATATATATATATATATATATATATATATATATATATATATATATATATATATATATATATATATATATATATATATATCACGTTAAAAAAATCGTTTTTCATAAGATCACCGAAATTTAACAACGATTACCCTGGCCAGTACGAAATGGGTATACATTTACGAATACTAGGCGATGTATGTAAGGCGCCGGGTTGTAGAAATTTCCAGGTTATCATCTAAGGGCACGATGTTTGAAGCCACTGCGAGATATGCACCCCCTGTCTTCGTTAAGATATGCATCCAGGAGTGTAAAACTCAGGAAACTTCTAGGCCTACTGTTTTCTATATCTTGCGGCAATCATTTACACTGACTGAGTTTAGTAGTAATTCCAAAAAGCATGGATGGTTTCTACACAAAACTTTCACCACTTTAAACAAATCATTTGTGCGAATTTCGAACAATATAGTTTCCTGAACCTCATACATCGAGATTTGACGAGAGAGTCCATTATATATATATATATATATATATATATATATATATATATATATATATATATATATATATATATTATTGGGATGGTTAATCGGAATCGGGAGTCAGAAAAATCGACAATGTTGGGGGTATCGGAATCGGTATCGGAATCGAAAAAAATGGTGCCTATTTTCCGATGCCAAAACGATTCTTTTAATTGTCTTTTTTTTATTTGATTTTATTTAAAGCAAAATTATCCATTGCTGGTAATGATGATAAAATAATAAATATTTATTGATTTTAAAATACCAGTAAAGTTAAAATCTATAGATCATCCTCCACAAGTGTAAATCCACGTTTACGAAAATATCTGCATATTTAACATGTGTTTTTTTACAGAAATCGGGGAAAATAACAACTCTATACTTAAATATATTGGAATCGGAATTAGTATTGTATCAGAATCGGGGAAAAATATTGGAATCGTCCCATCACTAATATATATATATATATAAATATATATATATATATATATATATATATATATATATATATATATATATATATATATATACACTAGCTGGTTGTCCGGCATTGCCCGGCCGTAAAATATGCTTAAATATGATATTTTGATTAATGTACATTTCGTATTTATTATATTATATTGGACTCAATATATAGTAATGATTTCAAAAGTTAAAAAAAGATGACTCGTGCGTCACCACCGAGAATCGAAACCAAAACGTTTAGTTAATTTTATTTTTATTTCGGACTATTAGTCTCATCTTTATTAGTTGTTGTTTTGTTTGTTTTTATTGGTTTCACAACGTTTCGGCCAACTTCCTCTGGCCTTCGTCAGGTGGTAACCGCGACGGATAGGAACTTCGAATCTCCTAACTGCATTCTCAGCCATCACTGTCATCCGTAGTTGTCGTCGTCTCACCACATTTTTGACCAATTACCTCTGGCACGCTTTGGGTGGGATTGAAATTGAAACAGTGATGGCTGAGAATGTAGTTAGGAGATTCGAAGTTCCTATCCGTCGCGGTTACCACCTGACGAAGGCCAGAGGAAGTTGGCCGAAACGTTGTGAAACCAATAAAAACAAACAAAACAACAACTAATAAAGATGAGACTAATAGTCCGAAATAAAAATAAAATTAACATAAAAATGCTCATCTCAAAAATAAAAAATTCCAATTAAGGAATAATATATATACAAAACGTTTAGCTTACGATTTACTTTTTCCTTTGACGTTAATTTCTGAGCTATGAAGACATGTATGCCCCAGAGCTAAAAAGTAAAACATAAATCAATAGCTATTACGTTACGCACACATATTCGTAATGCCGTCGTTCGACCTTCACCTGGCAAATTCCAGTTTTTTAATTTTCACAATTTACACTGATTTTCCCTGGCTAAAACCCAAAATATAAAGTTTCGCATGGGTTCGAATACCCTATATATTAAGTTTCATGTCTATAGGCCAAAAACTTACAGAGTAGTTGAGTAGACAAATTTTTTTAAACAAATATATATACGCATACATGAATATATATAGAATGAGGGTTGTGTCTACTATAATCTGTTTATGCAACTATAAATCATGTAGAATATCTGCATGGATATAATTACACATAATAGTTAACTAAAGATCATCCCAAGATAATCGAAAAAAAAAAACTAATAGGAAATGAATTAAGATGTATGTTTAAAAGAATATGCAAATCAGCTAAATCTTTTGCAGATAAATGGTATTCCACGACTCATCTTTAACAAAGTTGTATTTTATTTTTAAATAAAATAGAAAAAAAGGTTTTAAATATAACTATCAATATACACACACATACAAAAACTAATTTATATATATATATATATATATACATATATATATATATATATATATATATATGTATGTATGTGTGTGTGCGTTTGTGTGTGCGTGTGTGTGTGTATGTGTCTGTGTGGTTGCTAGATTTGTATGCAATTCTAGATGGTGCTCTGAAAGAATTTTAGCTATTCATGTCGTTTTTTGGTGACACACGTCAGCATATGTAGGAATAAGGGTCCAAGCAGACATACCCACACATACACATTTATACACACATAGGCAGTTCATAAAGCACAGCTAATCTAAACATGTCATGCACAACAGAAAAACCGGTTATTCATGTTCAAAGCCGCTCACACACACAAATAAACGCTGACAAACACACGCGCACATGCATATGTAAAAACGTAGACAGATACACGCATATAAGTTCACTCACACACATAAGTGCATACATACGCACAAAAACATGCACACACATACACATAAAAATGCAAACAAATATGCATATAACGACATTCACGCACACACACGCACACACACAAGCACATACGCGCGTGCGCGCGCACACATACACACACACACACACACACTAAAACACAGGCAAATACACGTATACGAAAACCTGCACACGTACACAATGCAATCACAGACGTGTACACGCATACAAAATCACACCTACTAAAAACTTGCCTATACACTTATGCACGCACGAACAGATACACGCGTAGAAAGACATCTACGCGCACACTCACGCAGACAGACAGATACATACACATACGGCTACGTACATATATACACACATATAGACAGACATATAGATGTATATAAAAGTATTTATCTTAAAAGATTAATACATATACACACACACACACACACACACACACATATATATATATATATATATATATATACACACATATACACGCATGGGGCAAATTGTAGCATCTGTTCTGATACTATCTTTATCTTTTATGACCTCGGTCAGCGAAGGATAAACCATTCTAGTCTGGGGCAACTATTGCTTTTGTCTCAATCTAGAGTGTTCCTGGTTGGGAAGATGGATTTTTACCCACATTAAAAAAAAACAGCTTTGTGTTCTAGTGGGGATACGCTCATACGAAAACGTACACTACACTCATATACACGTCTGCGATCATTTACGCACACACTCACGCACACAGACAGATACGCACACATATATACACACATATAGAAAGACGTATAG
>NC_136521.1:32776141-32911141 GCF_053919585.1 Euprymna scolopes
TTGGCGAATAATAATGCGCCGATTTTCTAAAATGGCAGCCTCGACTTGACGGACAGATGCTTCAATGGCAGAGGGGGGGCGACCAGGTTTGGGAGCTTTTTCCACAGACTTCCAGCCATGTTTGAATTCACGATGCTAGCGTTTTACAAGGTTATATGATGGGGCATTATCACTATAAGTTTCTTTCATTTCATCAAAAGTCTACTGTGGTGTGCGTCCTTTCAAATACAAAAATCGAATCACTGCTCGACATTCACCAGGCTCCATTTAACACTTGACACAGTTCAAATACCTGTAAAACAGAAACCACAATTAGTTCAGAGCTGTTATTTGCTACATAACACGTAGAGATATAAATCATTTGCACATGCAAAATTTCAGCTAGATCAGACAACTGGAAGTGGATCAGGAGCATTACTTATTGCACGCCCCTCGTATATGGCCATAACCTTGATTCAGTCTCAAGAGACAATGGATACCCCCTGCGATGATTGCTGCGCATGCGTGTAATTCTGAAGTAATGGTCACAAAATCACCAACCATATATCTCTTGAATCAGTACTCTCTGATTCTCTTGTCAAGGAAAAGTCCAGGACGACTTAAAATAATGCCGATATAAGCGGAGACATCATACAACACTTCGTCCTCCGAATTGATCACCCATTTTAGTAATGCTCAAGCTCAAGATTGCTTTAAATAGATCGCCCTTATTTTTATGGAATGTATTTATTTATTTATTTTTATTATTAAATACCTTTTTACATGCATAAATCTAATATATATATATATATATATATATATATATATATATATATATATATATATATATATATATATATATATAAATTTTGATTCTAGCTAATGGCACTCAAATCATTTTTTCAGGCATTTGGAAGCATTAAATATATTCAACCGTATTTTACGATCAGGCAAAGCCGGACGCCGCCCGCTAATTTAAAACATAACTAGCACATTGTTATAATTAAAAAAAATCTCTCTCTCTCTCTCTCTTTCCCCCTCTCTCTCTTTCTATCTCACACACGCTCTCTCTCAATAAAATATTAATTTTATTCGGTGCATTTGGTCAATATGATGTTGAACAGACTGTTCTATGCAAAGCATCGACCAAGTCATATCAGATATGACAGGAAAGGTAAAATAGAAGTATGACTGGTTAGAGAGGTTGGTTGGTTATTTTTGTTTTACGGCATATCAACCCTTTTCGGGTTATTTAATGCCGAATCCAAAGATTTTGAAGAAAATTTTTTTAAATAGAATATATTTGTTGTTTTCACGTCGATTTCTATTTAACCCATAGTTGGGACCCTAACAGGTTACCACTCCGGGTCAGAGTGGACCTGGGAGCAATGGCAATTAACGGGTGGCTCCATACTCCCCAAAGCCCACAAGCTGGGGCCTCACCACTGGATATAGTTTGAGGTCATATCCAGGACCCCCATTGAGGGACTTTTACCCTCTGCAGGGGGGGGGGGCAGTCGGCGTATTCTAATGCCCCACCGACAGGGCCGGTTAGAGAGGAAAGAAATATAATGTTCAAATCATTAAACAAGAAAGGGAAAGCGTTATATAGAGAGGGTGTGTGTGTATGTGTGTGTGTGTGTGTGTGTGTGTGAGAGAGAGAGAGAGAGAGAGAGAGAGAGAGAGAGAGAGAGAGAGAGAGATAGGTCCTTTGCGAAAGACGACAGTACTCGGATCATTGATTTCACCTTCATATTAAGTCAATTTATTAGCCTATTTTAACATAGAGTTAAAAAATTCGGTAGGTCGTTACAACCACATAATCAATGAATCAAGATTTGAAGAAGACATCTATTTTTAATACAACACCATCTTACGAATATACATACACGTATATATCTATATACCCGCACACATATATATACATTAGAATATATAGTTTTATTTATAAAAATATTACTTGGCTACACATTTGCAGATATATTTCAACCAGAGCCATGAATACGCAGACTTTTTCACGCCAACACCTTATATTTACGACTGAAATATATATATATATATATATATATATATATATATATATATATATATATATATATATATATATATATATATATATATATAAATCCGGGCTTAAAGTATTCAAAAGTAGGGACAAATGAACACAACGAGGTTGTTAGATAGTGCTCGATAACAAGAGCAAAATATCTTTTATTATTTATCCGAAGGTAAAGAGTTACATTTGATCGCTACAAACAACCATCTGTTTCAGTCCATTGGACTTCGTTAAGCGACCCTGAACTATTCGACGCTATGTATATATATATATATATATATATATATATATATATTTATATATATATACAGAGATAGATAGAGAGATAGATAGAGAGATAGATTGCAACATAAAACTGATTTCACACGCATGAGTTGAATTCAATGGCGACCTTTTTTAAAAGTAGATGCCTACAAATTATCATATGTTTAAAGTTCTTATATTTCTGCGAATTTATATCTCCATTTCCCGTTTTTTCTTACAAAATCCGTTTCCATTCGAAGGAAAAAAATCTATGCAATCATCTTATGAGGAATATATTTTTGTCTAATGAATTGTTCAGTGGACTTCCGCCATTCAACAGAGCATATGTAATACGTACTTCCTAAAAATATTTAAAAAATATTATGAGTGATAATTAAATACATCTTCTGGTTTTGAAATGTTCATTATATATATATATATATATATATATATATATATATATATATATACATATATATGTATATATATATATATATATATTATTCTTTATTTTTTATGTAATTACGATGTGCAGACTGTTTCAATCAATGATTGCAACGGTCTTCACATCGTAGCAAGATATGACTGTATTTACATAAAAACATTTATATATAACTTGCTCTTATGATTGAGCACTATCAACTAAATAATATTATAATAATACTATAATAATACTATAATAATATTATAATAATACTATAATAATATTATAATAATACTATAATAATACTATAATAATATAATAATACTATAATAATATTATAATAATTCTATAATAATATTATTAAAATACTATAATAATATTACAATAATATTATAAAAATACTATAATAATATTATAATAGTACTATAATAATTCTATAATAATACTATAGTAATATTATAATAATTCTATGATAATATTATTAAAATACTATAATAATATTACAATAATATTATAAAAATACTATAATAATATTATAATAGTACTATAATAATTCTATAATAATACTATAATAATACTATAATAATATTATGATAATACTATAATAATATTATTATAATACTATAATAATACTATAATAATATTATAATACTATAATAATACTACAATAATATTATACTAATACTATAATAATATCATAATAATACTATAATAATATGATAATAATACTATAATAATATAATAATACTATAATAATACTATAATAATATTATAAAAATACTATAATAATATTATAATAGTACTATAATAATTCTATAATAATACTATGATAATACTATAATAATATTATAGTAATACTATAATAATACTATAATAATGTTATAATAATACTATAATAATATTATAATAATACTATAATAATACTAAATTAAGATAATAAATTTGAGGGGATAAATTATAAAGGGATGCAATATAGAAAGATATTTTAAGTCAGTAAGAGGATAAACAGATGGTAGAATAAGGAGATAAAATACAAAGGAGTATGGGATAAATAAATATGAAAAACATATAAGAATTATAGAGTAATAGTAAATAAGAAAGTTATTAAATATAGGAAAATAAAAATTAGATGAAAACAATGAGTATAACTATAAAAGTATAAGGAGCCAAATTAAAAAGAGATTAAATAAAAAGAAAATATGGTGATAAGGAGAAATTTACAGTATGAAAAAGTTCTTAAAGGCAGAAAATAGAGATGTTTTGCAAAGTTTTTAGATTCCTATTGATTTTAGATCCTTGTAAATTTTGGGTCCTTGTTGAGTGCAAAGCAGTATTCATTAAAAAAAAAAAACATTAATAAATAAACAGAATTTCCTCTGTGAAAAATGCTGTCTTCAACCAGTTTGAATTGTGTCTTAAGGTGACGTGTTGCGGCTGGTGATGGAAATTTTGAAATCTTTTAGGATATTAAAGCTGGGACAAGAATATAATGAATGGACATTACCTCACTTTTTCGGGGGAAAAGGTTTGAAATGGAAATTAATTTATGGATGTAGTTTTTTATGCCCGGAGTTTCTCATGCCCGGAGTGAAAATACGTCGGTATGTGGTTAATGATGTAGGTATTTCTGATTTCAATCTGCGTATCCGAAAAAGATCCACGTAATGTTATAATTACTTCTAGACTTTAACCCCCCCCCATATATATATATATGCATACACATATAGACATTTACATATAAATATACATGTATGCATATGTATATGTATATACATATATGCATACATATATATACCTACATGCATATATATGTATACATATAAATACATATATATATATATATATATGTATATATATATATATATATATATATATATATATATATATATATATATATATATATATATATATATATATATATATAGGGTCATCAATATTTACCGTTGCAGTCAAACTATAATTTTAATCATTTTTCTCGGTATTCCTCTATTATCCATGAATCAAGATACCAGAATATAACCATGAGTAGTACTTTAGACAGAGAGGATATCTGTAAGAGCCTGAAAGTGAACAGAATGCTGGCGTGGAGGACTTTAAAAAGTTTTGAGGAGACTGGAGACATTCAGAATAATTCAGGGCAAGGTCGCCCTCGAACAGCTAGAACCCTTAAACTTGTTAAATCCATCAGATAAAAGTCAGGAAGCATCCCAAGAGATCCATCCAGAATTTGGCTAAAGATTCGAGAGTGTCATATGGGATCATGTGAACTGTACTCCGAAAGGACCTGAAGATGTCTCCATTCAAGCATGTCAAGAAACAACAGCTTTCTTTTCAAGTTGTTGATAAACGACTCCAAAGATCCCAGATTCTTCTTTCCCCGCATTCAGAATGGCACGCTACCAAATTTCGTTTATAATGATGAGAAGAAATTTGATGTTAAACACCACTTTAACACCATAAAACGATCGGGTTTGGTCGAGGGATGGGGACGAAGGATCCCGAGTGGTTACAAGGAAACAATGTGCCGCCTCAGTGATGGTCTGGGCAGCCGTGAAAGAGTTCAGTAAAAGCCCCCTCTTTTTTGTTGACCAGGGGGTGAAATTGAACCAGCAAAACTATCAAGTGACATCCTCGTTGGCGCATTGCTGCCATGGGCACAGAAGCACTTCCAAAAATGTCCCTGTTTTTTTCAGCACGATCCACACCATCACATGGGGCCAAAAAGACTCAGGAGTGGCTTTCCGAGAATGTCCCGCACTTCATTCCCAAAGAGGAATGGCCCCTATCTTCTCCCGATCTGATTTTGGGATCTAGTCATACATTCAGAACAAGGTCTCGGCCACTCACCATCAAAGTTTGGAAGCTCTGAAGGGAAAACTGCAGAAGGAGTGGGCCAAAGTCCATCAGAAAGTAATTCGTGACACATGTAAGACTTTTCCTAAACTTCTTAAACTAGTTATTGACGCAGATAGTGGACATATCGAATAATATTTTGTGTACTAACATTTTATTGCTTTTTCTACAATAATACATTTGCAAAAATTCAAAATTTTGTTTAATTTTCTAAATATACTCACTTTAAGTTGTAACGATAAATACTGATGACCCTGTATATATATATATATATATATATATATATATATATATATATATATATATATTTGGTAGGTTCCTTCAGTCTTGACAAACTATAACAACCACTGTAAGTGTCCCTACGCGTTTTTGTGCCAATGTATATATATATATATATATATATATATATATATATATATATATATATATATATATATATATATATATATATATATATATATATACATTTATTTGTGTGCTTATGCAAAACACTTGTAGGACGCGTAAACTTAATTTTTCGTACAGAACAGTTTTGCATCACCCCGACAAAGACAAGAATCAAGATATTATGCCGTAAGATGTTTAACCTAAAATTCTTATTCCCATAATGGTTGTAGTCCTAGAATACTAAATTTAAGACTTAAGCTTAAGACGTGTTAAGAAGAAATTGAATCTCTGCGAATTTTGGTTGATTAACCATCTAATAACTATGTATCTAATTTAATCTTAAATATTTGAATTTTTAAATAGAAGGTTGCACCCATATATATCCTTCTTATAATGCTAAAAATAAACCGAAGTTTGGAGAATATTCATTAATTTCTGTCTGATGCTTTTTTGTTAAAAATTCACAAAATCGGACGTATTTAAACTGCCAGAGAGTGCTTTCGCCCTTATTTCCTCTTTTGTGTAGAACTAAATAAAACTAAATATCCACCACATTATCTACCTTTATGTCAAGCAAATTTGTTTTAAAATTAATAACGATCATATCATTAGTTTAGGAGTTAATCTTATCTTTTCTCTTCTCTGTATTATAAAATAGAAGCAATTATTCCCGTAGACAAAATGAAATACCATAGCATGAAAACAAAAACAAAAAAAAAAAAAAAAAAAAAAAAAAAACGCTAGCACCAGACAACAATCGAAGATGGCCACGTTACCTGCATGTATTTTATGCATGTTTTCTGCTAATAATCATTCGCTTTAATTATAATTCGTAAATTGCTCCAATTTTCATCCGCCCGGATTCACTATCCTATTTACGACATTCTGAGAAGTAGTAGCATGGCAACTTACCCTCTAATGATTTTCTACTTTCACTACCCAGTCATCACTGGAGCTATTATTTCCTAGTCTACGATTATCGTGCTACACCGTAATTATTTCTATTCGTCGTTACCTGCTTCTATTACTCCCGCAGACCTCATTACCTCTCTAATTTATGAACGCTCCCTGTTAGTTTCGCTTCTACACTTTGATTGGTTCAGCACACATAATCCGTCATTCCATGTTTTGCAATTACCGAACTCTAAAGAATACTTTTGCGATACATTCAATGTGGTCAACGCATTCTATTCGTTTAGAAAATCACTGCCGTTATCTTTTTTTATTCTATTACGCAGAACGTTTAAGAAATGACTTAGATTGGCTCTTAGCTTAATCACTTCGTTGTTACATTAACATTCCCAATAATGCTTTCATTAGAGAGAGAGAGAGAGAGAGAGAGAGAGAGAGAGAGAGAGAGAGAGAAAGAGAGAGAGAGACAAAAAGAGACAGAGACAGAGAAAGAGAGCGAGAGAGACACAGAAAGAGAGAAATAGAGAAAGATCGCGCAACAGATTCTGTGTGCCTAAGTGTATCTGTGCGTCATCCTATGCCGTCCTATTCCTCTATCGACGCGGCTAATAATGCCACTATGTCTTGGTAAATAAACAAAGAGCGCGACATATTCCACGTGTCTATGTACATGTATGTGCGTGCGCCAAGATTAGTAAAAACTGTGTCCTGCTAAATAAATAACAAACAGATGTCGTAACGTACAACCGGCGGTTCCCTTTGTCTCCCACCTTTACAACTATTAGCAAAATTCAATTTTCGTTCATTGTCTAAAAAAAAAAAAAAACTAATTTCACTAACACTTACTTCTCTACATTGGCGTTTACCGCAACTAGTCTCTCTATACGGCTCTCTCTTCCGATCAGCTTTTCTCTAAATAACTTTGAAAATCTTATCTAAAATAGATTTCCGCTAATTGTCGTTGAACACAGTTTTCATCATTATTAATTGTTTTTTTTCTTTACTGTTTTCCATAACGAGCACATTTACTCCAATCAACACGGACTTCTCTTCGAATTTGTTTACTTTCGTAAAACTCAGCCTACATATTAAACACATTGCAGTTTCACTTTTGAGTTAATTTTATCATACAAAATAGTCTTATTCGCGCCTTTTCCCTTTTTTTATTCGGCTTTGTTACTCATGGTGCGTAATTTCTTTTTTCTCATTCTCGTGGGATTACTCTTCAGAATTTGCTAGCTTTCGTACAACGCCCAACCGATTATTCGACCTTTTTCTGAGTTTTATTCGATTTGTTTGTTCACGTTTCGTAATTACTTCAAGTTTTCTTGTTTTCTTTCTTTCTTATTTTTCGCGGCCAACTCATACATACTTTGAACCATACCGAAATAATAACAAAATTCTATTACATAGAACATGATAGCACGGATTTAAACACATTTTCTTCAGTTCTTAACTTTAACAATATGATTGTTACATTAGCATTTCTGATAATGCTTGAGAGAGAGAGAGAGGGGGGGAAAGAGAGAGAGAGGGGGGGAAAGAGAGAGCAAATATTCTTATTCGCGCTTTTTATCATTTTTATTCGCCTTTTTTTATTCATATTTCTTAATTTCTGTTTTATTTTCTATTTTTATTTTTTTTCCGTTTTGTCAGTCGTCGGTTAAGCTTTCCAGCTTCAGACTTCAGCAGATTTAAGATCTTAGTAAAAATAAAAAAAACAACAGATATTTTTAATCTTTGCGGTCTTTCGCATACTTTTTCATACATCGACACTACCACAGACGGTTACATTTAAATTGGTCATCACAGCTAATTAATAGGACGGTTCTTATTCCGCATAAGTACAAGATGCTCCGGCTTTCATGCTCGGATATGACCACATTTGTCATATCCGATTTGAGCGACAGTTACAGATAGTCGACGCCGATTGTTACAGTAGCAAGTACCCACAAGTGACCAACGGTGACCACCACTGGATAACAAGACCATACAATGGATGACAGTCCACGAATATTGAAGACTGCCCTTTTCATTTCAGAGCAGTCCAATGGGCTCGTCATTGGTCATGATCGATAATAACCGTCAATGATCAAACACAAGTATCTTACTATAAACGTCCATGACCATCAGTGCTCGATATTGAAGATAGAAAATTTCATTTCAGATTAGTCCAATTGAGACCGATACTGGTCATGGCTGATATTGAAGGTTGGGAACCGATAATGACAGTGTCCACAAATAAAGGCAAGTAACAGCCTCAAAACAGCACTAACCGTCACTACAATGCCCAGAAATGCCCAACAATACCCAACAATGCCCAACAATGCCCGACAATTTGAGACAAACGCATTCAGCAATTCAATAAAGACTGACACTAATAATGCCCGTCATACTTACAAGTAATCGCACAAAACCAATACTTAACGCCACTAAATTCAAGTGATGACAGTGATAGCCAGTGACTTCCGTCACTGATACACAATGCCCGATTATGGAAGTTAGATGATTTCATTTGGCCATAGCCGCAAATGCCTTTTATTTTACAGGGCTGACTAACAGTTTAATTTGTTTTCGGGGTCGGGGCCTCCCTGAATCTGCTATGGCATACTTCCACCGAGCAACGTCGGTACACAGTTCCTTCTGGTAATAAACATATACACATACATAACTTTATAACTATAGGTGTAGGTTTAGGTTTTCTCCTCCTTCAATGTGACAAATAAAACTATTTTAATTTTCATAAATGCAGACGCTATAAAACATTAATTTATGTCCCGTTTTACAGTAACATATTTTTGTAAAACTGGTAAAAACAAACAAAAAACAACAACAGCAACAACAACAACAGCAACAACAACAACAACAACAACAACAACAACAACTGGAAAAATGTTATGAAGAAAAAAGGAAGTAAATATATCTCTCTATATATTAAACTCAATTCTTGTGTATATTCTATCGAGCTAGCGAATCTACATAAATTTTAAAAGTGTATTTTCATATAAAATTTAACAGGGAAGACAATGGAAGTGTTCTCGAATATCTATGTACAATCCCAAGGGAACTATAAGAAATTCAAATATATTATATTTTTTATAAAATTTAAAAATATCTATAACATCTGGGAAATCAATGGAAGCGAAGGGTGCCGAATCTCCTTTTGGCCTATTTTGAATAAATTGTATATAATATCATAAAATTTTCCGGGGAAAACAATGGAATTGGTTCCACATCTCCATGGTGCCCTTTCTTCACTGAATATCTACGTGCCCCCAACTCTAAGTAACTCATCGAGGAAGAAACCTTTTTGATACTTCAAATGTATGTGTTAACCTTTACTGAAATTTAAACCATATGTATATAATGTTAATTCAGAGTTTTTCAACATTTTAGATTCTTCTGACTATATATATATATATATATATATATAGCGAACTAAACAGGAGGCAGAGGAGAGGAATGTAAAAAAAGTATAGCGTTATGGGCATAGTGAAAATGTACATAGTAATAACCCTCAATTTATTTCAAGCAATGTCGGATCTACCTGATATTATGTCCATAACTTCAACCAGCTTAAATATTATTGGAAACAGGATATAAGACGACTTAATGTAAATAATTAAACATACTACTTCAAGGTAAAAAAATAGTTTAGGATAAGTTTTATACTGATAGATTCCGGCATAGAAAGCAGCAATTATCTTCCCTTTGTCATGAATATCACTCATGAAATGCAAAAACTAAAGGACAAAAAAAGGGAAGCGAGAGATCATGGTTTTACTCTCCATTTGCTTATGTGACATTATTTTGTCACATTTTTCAATTCAGGTCCCAGAAAACGTCTTTGCTGACGAATCAATCTTTGCTTTCAACAAGACGATTGTTATTTTATGTATCATATTTTGTGTATCATATTTTGTGTATCATATTATTTACAATAAAAAAAGAAATTCACTACAATTTATTTTAAACTAGCCTGGGTGCCTGGCGTTGCCCGGGTGTTTGGGTGTGTGTGTTGAGCAAAAAAAAAAGTGGTAGTAGGCAGACAGGCTTGAACCCGTTACGCGAAGGCGGAAAAGAAAGTGAAAGAAAATCTGACGTCTTACCGCTACTCCATGACGCGACCGGAAGTTCGGAACGTTAAAATTAGGTAAAGTCAATCCAACCGATACGATGGCTCGCAAAAATCGACACCTCCTTGTAGAAAACTGCCCAGTTGAGAGTGAAGGAATCACTGTTTTGGGCCAATTTTTCGATATTTGACGTCGAGCTTTCAAATGATACCAATTTCATGAAAATCCGTCGCTTTTGTCAAAAGTTTTAAACATACATACATACATACATACATACATACATACATACATATATACATACATACAATCAAACAGACAGGTGAGATTTATATTATAAATGTTACTTAGCTGAACCCATACGACTAGCAATATGAAATATTTTAAAATAATCACGTAAAAAATCTGCTATCGATGAAGTGGGGAAAATATTTTTATTGAAAAATTTAATCATGTACATGTCCACATTCGGGACCACCACGTTATATGCAGAGTACGCCACAAGGAACAGAAGACAAGTAATCTCAACTCATTGTTTTCTGTTGGAATAGCAGACACTTATTTTCCACTTTTTAACGTGATTCTGGTCTATAATCATTTTCCTTGCCGTGGCGTAATCTCGCACACGGCTCAGTCATTTGTATACAGTTGCCATACGCACGTCAACGCCCTGTTACAATAGGAGTTGTCTACCTTGCAACAAACATTTAATTTCTTTTTCTGTATAAATTAAAAATGCGCAAACATAAAAGTTAAAAACATAAATTACTGAATTCCAGGCAACGCTGAATACAGATGCCTTCTTCACGGTGGTAAATTGGTGGTATAATAGCTACGTGAAAAAGGAGGAGTTTGTAGTAGAATCCATAATCCTCTGATTATCCCTGCCATTGAGTGTGGCAAGCAAATACAGGAATCGCGCGGAATCGTAAATCAATGAACGTAAAGTAATAACGTACTTTCTCCGTCATCACTTTCTGTGTTTTGGACCAAATTTTCCCTAACTCCCCATGTAACCTCGCTGATTTTGGTAACGAATAGCTGTGACCACATAGGAGGTCTTTATGCAGATTAGACAATCATATGGCAAACTTCGTGAACTCTATGCAGACATCCTACTGATTGGGTACACGTTTATTTCAGCCAGTGGCATGTGCATTTACATATATGTAGATGAGCTAGGCATGAATATTGTGTATATATTAGTGTGTCTGTTTTGTCAGTGAGAGAATGTAGTATAAATATTATGTGAGTTCAGTGAATAGAGTGTATATGATTCGTTGTTTATTCAAAACTGTGTGTGCGTCGGGAATGATTGGATTTCATGCATATGTGTTGTCTGTAAAAGAAATGGATAAAAAATAAAGACCAACCCTGTATTTAGGTTTTTATAGTATGTGCTAAATTTCAAGATTGGATATATCTTATACTATGATTGGTTAAAAGACTGCTGCTGATTTAAGTGTTTGTCAAATCGAGAATCGATACTATAGTTTTGAAAATTTTTTTTAGATAAGATTGATTTTCGATTACTCTTTTATTTATTCGAAATACTGTTCTTACCTCGAGTGTTATTTTCACAACATTTCGGTCGATGTAACCTCCGACCTTCTTCGAATTTTGGAATTTACACTGAATTTCAAACGTAACCCTTTATTTACTCCGCGGGGTAGCATGGTCTCGTTCCGTCAGTCATGAGTCGATTATAAGTCCTAAGCAATTCGCAATTGAATTTTACTTGTACTAAGGATAAAACTTCAACCTCCAGAAGAGTGCAACCTCATTCTGAATTTTACCAAGTTTTTTATCCACTACGCCACGGCGTCTTGCTAAAAGATTCCCGTGTTCGATAGAAAGATTCCCGAGTTCGACAATGCACACATGAAGAAGGTCAGAGATTACATCGACCGAAATGTAGTGAGAATAACATTGAAGATGAGAATAGTAGTCCGAAGAATCCAAATAATATAAGAGACTATACGAAAGAAAGGAACAAAAGAATTTTACAGAATATTAAAAAATGGTTGACAATAATACATATTCTTTTAGCAAGAAAAAATGAAATTAATAAAACATGAGCCATGGTTGATGCTTATTTATAAATACAATGTCAATACAAATCGTCTCACTGAACAATAGGGACACAGTTGCGAAATATCGCATTTCCCTTTTTTAAAATAACCACACTTTTGTTCTTGCCATAAATTGCTTTCAATGCGACAATGTAATACTTGAAATAAATTAACAATGAAAACAAAAGGGATCGACCAGGTAAAAAAAAATAATGGTACGGACTCATATGAAAATATCTACGCACAAGTGCGTAACAATACGGTTGGATTGGATTTTTATTTATGAGATTAAAATTAAATTATTATCAGGGTTATTATTAGGCTACTAATGGATACAGGTTAATGAGGACTGTGATGATCGGTGATGCTGGAAATGGGGTATCTATTGATTTATTTAAAAGCATGGCTAATCAAGAAGTTGTTTACGTTGGATTTGAAAAACAACAATGTTATAGTAAGCTGGGCGGCAACTCCGTATGATTGTGTTCTACAGATGAGCAGTTCTGAGAAAAAATAAAAGCTCTGCTCATGGAATTTTTGTTTAGTCTTAGGCACATATAGAGAGTAAGAGAAATTGTTGTTATTGGCTGTAACTAGTTGGGTGTCATGAAAATAATAATAGAGCAGAGATAGACTCGTAACGTCTTTTCTTTGAGAAATAAAAGACATTGCCCACTGGATTTCAGAATCAGTTTTGTAGCCTGTCTAGTCAGGAAAACATGCTCTGAGCTGCACTTCTTCTGATGTGGCAACACTACTTCATTTTAGGACGTAATTGGGTTTATGCAGATATAGAATGGCTTTAGGAGTACATACCTTCTGGACTTATAAAATAGCCCAACCATTTTTCAGCGACTTTGGTAATGAATTGGGTGTATGCGTTACATTTCAGACCAGGAGTAAAAGTTCATCCCAGAAGCTTGTAAACGCATAGTGCAACCTCAAGACGATTTCTCTATTTCATAAATGGTTATTATCCCTTCGGGGTTGTCAATCGTCTTGTCTGTTTAACAGAATAAAACTTCTCACACAAGAAAGACAAGAGGGGACGTTTTCTAGGTTTCTTGAAGATTTTATTTGAGAAAATGGACTTGGAAGAGAAACTAAATAACTAACTAATTATTTCCATTATTAAACTTACTTTGTATCTTACTAAATGAGTGACGCAGACCGACAGAGGCTGAAGGTAGCATTCGACTTAGATTATTCTACATTATTGGCAATGTGTCTCATCTGCATGGCTTCTTGAAATAGACAATTGGAAACCTTGGTTTCCTCTCATTCGATAGCGTGAATCATTCGTCATATTCTTATATCGTTCGACTGTTTTGTGTATAGTGTTTAACCTTTATCATTGCATTGTCACATACATTCTTTACGAGGTGAGATGGAGAAAAACGTGAACTTCGAATGCCACATCACCACTGAGGCTGCAAATACTGCCGACGAAAATAACATGCTTTCGAGAATGACGAATATCTTAGCTATGCTCTACTCCTAAGTTTACAAATTGTTAAAAAAAAACGAAAATGTTAATTATTAATTAAAAAAATACTAGAAATAAAAGATAAAAGATAAAATACAATATGTTTTAAAATACATTTGTGCATCTTTGTGTGTTGTGACTGTAATGGTAATCTAAATGAATACCCAAGATGATATATTTGGGCAGGTCCGTATTTAAGAGAATCGATTAAAGACTGTGTCGAGCTTTATATAACTATATGTATAAAAAGAAAATAATAATAATAATAATAATAATGCAAATTTACTATTCCCTCTGTTACTAACCTACGCAATTTATATCTTTGATTTGTATTTGCTGTTCTGCATTTACAACATACTTTTGGTTTGTTTTCGTTTTGAGAAATAAAGTTACTCTCGAAACTATCAACTATTATACTATCCTGGTTTATTGTTATTTTATTGTTTCCCTACGAGAACAATATGTGACACAAGGTCGTTTTTAATGTGGTGAAAACTAGCTCCTTAAAAGGGACACTCTGGCACTAGGCAAAAAATAAAAATTGCCTTAGATATAGAATGGTTTCCCCTACATTGACTAAGGACAAATTATCTTGAGTGTAGTCTCAGAACAGATATTACACTCTGATCTTAGCCCGAAAAATTCCATATTTATTGATTTATATGTGATTGATATTTGGAAAATAAATAGATTTGTAATTAAAATGTTGCCTTCAAGTGTGAGTTTTTGTTCATAAGTCACATTTCACCTCAGTATTCTACATTGTTCTACATTGTTTCTTAAATACCCACATATTTGTTTACCAGCAATGTTTCAAGCAAACTACCTCTCACTTAAGAATATTAAATTTATTCAACAAAAATAAAAAAAATGTGTTAATCTTTTTGTAACCCTTTCGAAATCCAAATTCAATACCAGCGCTTTCTTACTCAATCTATTACTAAAGGAATTAACCGCCCGTTCATCGAATATGTAATCAATAAATGGATTAACATTTTATATTTTATGTAAAGAACCTAGATTGATAATTTTCGGAACTGATTGGTAACACAGCACTAAATATGGATATATGAGAGTCAATGTTATTTTAGGTCTAAATTAAAATCCAATTATATATATATATATATATATATATATATATATATATATATATATATATATATATATATATATATATATATATATACACACGAGATGCCTTCAATAAGTTTCCAGACTTTTTTGTACACGCATTTACAATTGTCACAGGCCCTTGAAAATTCAGTATGTTATTGTTACATATCTTATGAGTACAGACCAATTTTTATGATTTCAGGTTTAAATGAACAGCTACAGCAGGGATTGGAATACACCCTTCTAAAGCCTGATTGGCACAAATTGTAAATTTCAAAAATGCAATTTGGACGTGAGGACACTTTCGAAGAAAGATATGCAATAAAATCATTTTTTAAACTTGGAAAAATCCAACAGAAACGTATGGAATGCTTCAGACTGCTTTTGGAACATCTTGCATGAATCGAACATCAGTTTTGGAATAGCATAAGAGATTCAAGGAAGGCAGGAATTCTGTAAGGGATGATGAGATGTATGGGAGGGGTAAGTAAGTCAGAACACCAGACGTTATGAAACAATTAAAGAAGGGGAAGAGGCTGTGACGAGGGTCATTGACATGGTCACACAAGAGGAGTCCTATGGGGGCCTTCCAGAAGCTGTCTTAACAGTACAACGAGTGTATTGCAGCCGGAGAAGATTACTTCGAAGTGAACTAGAGTTTCACGTGTATACTATCTATAAAAGTGCTTATACAGAAATGTCTGAAAACTTATTTAAGGGACCTCGTATTATATATATATATATATATATATATATATATATATATATATATATATATATACATGAGTACACGTCGTTGACTGGGTTCAAAAACAGCCTACAGAAAATGGACTCTGATTTATGACAGTATGATAGGTTATGAAAAGAAAGGGTTGTAAAGAGATAGCTTCGAATTTGGGGGTATCAAATCCAAAGCAAAATATGATGAAAGTAGAAATAAAATAGATAAACCCCATAATTTATTATACCATACCTGTTCACACTGAAACACTTATCACAATATTCTATGGACCTATAGAAAAAAACTTGTTAAACTTTGTGACATATTTCCATTCTATGGAGATCGGGTGCGAACGAACACCCTATAATTTTATTATACCATATTTCTTCAAACTGAAAGATAATTATCAAAGTATACTTACGCAGATAGATATAAAAAGTCTTTATAAAGTCTATGGCTATTTCCATTCTATGGAGGCCAGGCGCAAACGAAGAACCCACAATTTTATTATACCATCCCTATTTAAGTTAAAACATACAGAGTATTCTTATGTAAATCTATATAAACAACACTTGCAAACGTTTTTTTTTTTTAATTTTTAAATTTTTTATTTCCATACTTTGTGGACCAGGCGCGAACGCAGACCCCACAATTTTAATGAACCACCGTTCTGCCAGATCAAACATACCCATTCCTGTGTCTCGATACATTTTCTATCATTATATTTAATCAGTTTTTTAAAATAGTCAACCATATAGGAGCCTATTCGTGACCAGACACACACACAGACATTCAGCTTTATATATATATATATATATATATATATAATTATATATATATATACATATATACACATACATACACATAACACACATGTACTCATACATATATATACATACATACCCACATATATACATATATATATACATACGCAATACATACGTACACATAAATACACATATCCACATACGTACACATACATACATACATGCATACATTCACATATACATACACATATACACATACATACACACATATACACATACATATACGTACGCATATATACATTTATACATACACGCATGCACATACATATACATACACATACATATATATGCATATATGCACATACACATACATACATACACGCACAAACATATATATATATACATATATACATACACACATAAACATATACACACATATACATATATAAATGCACATAGATGTACATACACATTTACATATATAAGCATACATACACACATACATATATAAACATACATACATATATACACTCATATACATACATATAATGATGGCAGATCCGTTATTAGATGCTTCTAGATTTTCAGGCCTACACGAGTCACAACTTTTTTTTAGACACTTGTCCGAGGGAGTATCTATACAAAGATGTTATTACAGAGATTTTTGCTCTGTGCAACAGCTAAGTCTCTTTCTCGGTTCAAAATATTGAAATCCAGCAACAAGCAGGAGCAAGATAACCAGCAGCAAGTCAAACTGTAGACCAGCTTAATGCAGATACTGGTCTTTTGTTTTATGATTTTTTTAATCAGAGATTTACTTCTCCTAGATGGGTTGCCTTAACCACGGTTTACGGGAGCCTTCTCCACCCCACATACGCATGTAAATAAACACATGCTCGCACACATACATGCATACATTCACATGCACGCAAACATACATACGCATGTACACAAGCATATACATACATATGCATATACACATGTACACATACACGTACATGTAGAATATACATGAAGGAGCGTTCCAAACGGCATAAATCCTTAATGGTCATGACGACGACGATGATGATGATGGATACGATTAAATGAGTTTAACATGAATAAAAAGAAAAACAATCTAATACACACAATTCGTAGAAGAGACAGTTACTCGTTGCAATGTTTGTGCAACTTTACAAATGAATAGACGTAGAAATCAGACGAAAACAAAATCCAACAGGTCATCGTTTAAAACTGCTGGGCTTTTATTTTTTTTTTTTAAATAAAATGTTTGTTTATAAGACTCACGTTTTTGCTATAGACAATAATGATGATGACAATTTCACACATTATTTTACAAATGAATTAACGTAGATATTAGACGAAAACAAAACCCAAACGGTCCGCGTTTAAAGCGGACGGGCTTTTTTTTTTTAAATATAATGTTTGTTTATAAGACTCACGCTTTTGCTGTAGATAATGATGGTGATGACCAATTTCACACAGTATTTTACAAATGAATAGACGTAGAAAGACGAAAACAAAATCCTATATATAAATATATATACACGACCATGGGGTCCTAATTTCGACTCTCATTAGATTCAGTCGCTTTGATGAGTCATAGACGACGAACCACGTGTCAGTGGATAATTATATTAAATTATTGTAAACAATACGTATATATATATATATATATATATATATATATATATATATATATATATATATATATATATATATGAAATCGGGAATCGAGAAAGTCGGAACATTTCCGAGTATCGAAACCAGTATCAGAAAAATTTGTGCCTATTTTGTGATGCCGAAACTAATTATTTTTATTTTTTTATCTAGTTGTTTAATTTTCCGTGGTTCGAATTAATGCTAAAATGATGAGTATTTATTGCTTTGAAACCATCAGTAAAATTTAAATCTATAAGTCACCTCCACATGTGTATTTTTACGTCTTTCGAAATACATGCACATATTAAATGGGGATTTTTTTACGGTAATCCGACCATACAAAAAAAAAAGAAAGAAATATAACAAAAATAAAAATAACAAAAACAAAAACAACGAAACAGTAAAAAAACAAAACAAAAAGCAAACAAATAATTTTATATTTACAAATTTAAAACGAATATTTAAAATTTTTAAATGAACAGAATTGGAAATTTATAACAGAATTGGTAATTGTATCGGAATCGGGAAATTATTCGAATCGTCCCATCACTAATACACACACACACACACACACACACACACACACACACACACACACATATATATATATATATATATATATATATATATTTATAAGGAAAAAGGAAATGAGGTAATTATCGATAACAGAAGCCTAAGAGAGTTTTTAAAAATTACGTATAAAATAATTGACGTATAAAAATAATAACAAAAATAAATGAAAACAACTAAATATAAGTAGTAGTAGTAGTAGTAGAGCAAGGGGAGAACAAAGGGATAACATAAATAAAAAACGTAAATTATAAACTATAGTAAGAACGATGGCAATAGTACTAAAGTAAAGAAATAATAACAATAACAAAAAGAGTTCTCCGCCGGTGGTTCCGAAGGTAGTAAGCGAGAGGCGTCAGCAAAAAGCACTCAAGACACCACCCACTGTCGCACAGCATGTTAATAAATGCTCGGTGTTCCCTCGGAAATAGTTCTAATGATAAAGTATACTTGGAATGCTAAGGCCCCATAAAATAAAATGGAAACTAATATTAGAATCAGGTCATATTTGGAATTCCAAAGCCCTATAAAAATAAAATTGAAAAATATTTGCACAATGCTCCATTTAAAGATTGTTATATAACAATGATTTATACAAATAAATGACGCAAATAAAGAAGAAAAATAAAATACTAAAATATTAGTAACAGAAGCATAAAGATTTTTTAAAGGTATGACGTATATAAAACATAACGTAAAAAAGCATAAGAAGGTTTTAAAGGAATGACGTATATAAAAAAAACGTAAAAAAGCATTAGAAGGTTTTAAAAGAATGACGTATATAAAAAAATAACGTAAAAAAGCATAAGAAGTTTTTAAAGGTATGACGTATATAAAAATAACGTAAAAAAAGCATAAGAAGATTTTAAAGGAATGACGTATAAAAAATAACGTAAAAAAAGGATAAGAAGGTTTTAAAGGCATGACGTATATAAAGAATAACGTAAAAAAGCATAAGAAGTTTTTAAAGGAATGACGTATATAAAAATAACGTAAAAAAAAGCATAAGAAGGTTTTAAAAGTATGACATATATAAAAAATAACGTAAAAAAGCATAAAAAGGTTTTAAAGAAATGACGTATCTAAAAATAACGTAAAAAAAAATAAGAAGGTTTAAATGAAAGGACGTATATAAAAAATAACGTAAAAAAGCATAGGAAGTTTTTAAAGAAATGACGTATATAAAAATAACGTAAAAAAAGCATCAGAACGTTTTAAAGGAATGACGTATATAAAAATAACGTAAAAAAGCATAAGAAGGTTTTAAAGGGATGATGACGTATATAAAAATAACGTAAGAAAACATGAGAAGGTTTTAAAGGAATGACGTATATAAAAATAACGTAAAAAAGCATAAGAAGGTTTCAAAGGAATGACGTATATAAAAATAACGTAAAAAAGCATAAGAAGGTTTTAAAGGTATGACGTATATAAAGAATAACGTAAAAAAGCATAAGAAGTTTTTAAAGGTATGACGTATATAAAAATAACGTAAAAAAGCAAAAGAAGGTTTAAAAGGAATGACGTAATATAAAAATAACGTAAAAAAAGCATAAGAAGGTTTTAAAAGTATGACGTATATAAAAAATAACGTAAAAAAGCATAAAAAGGGTTTAAAGAAATGACGTATATAAAAATAACGTAAAAAAACATAAGAAGGTTTTAAATGAAAGGACGTATATAAAAAATAACGTAAAAAAGCATAGGAAGTTTTTAAAGAAATGACGTATATAAAAAGAACGTAAAAAAAGCATAAGAAGGTTTTAAAGGAATGACGTATATAAAAATGACGTAAAAAACATAAGAAGGTTTAAATGGTATGACGTATATAAAAATAACGTAAAAAAAGCATAAGAAGATTTTAAAGGAATGACGTATATAAAAATAACGTAAAAAAAGCATAAGAAGTGTTTAAATGAATGGCGTATATAAAAAAACGTAAAAAAGCATTAGTAGATTTTAAAGGAATGACGTATATAAAATAAAGTAAAAAAGCATAAGAAGGTTTTAAATGAATGACGTATATAAAAATAACGTAAAAACGCATAAGAAGGATTTAAAGGAATGACGTATATAAAAATAACGTAAAAAAGCATAAGAAGGTTTTAAAGGAATGACGTATATAAAAATAACGTAAAAACACATGAGAAGTTTTTAAAGGAATGATGTATATAAAAATAACGTAAAAAAGCATAAGAATGTTTTAAAGGAATGACGTATATAGAATAACGTAAGAAAACATGAGAAGGTTTTAAAGGAATGACGTATACAAAAAATAACGTAAAAAAGCATGAGAAGATTTTAAAGGAATGACGTATATAAAAAGAACGTTAAAAGGCATAAGAAGGTTTTAAAGGAATGACGTATATAAAATACCGTAAAAAAGCATGAGAAGATTTTAAAGGAATGACGTATATAAAAATAACGTAAAAAAAGCATAAGAAGACTTTAAAAGAATGACGTATATAAAAACAACATAAAAAAACATGAGAAGGTTTTAAACGAATGACGTATATAAAAAATAGAGTAAAAAAGCATAAGAAGGTTTTAAAGGAATGACGTATACAAAAATAACGTGAAAAAACATAAGAATGTTTTAAAGGAATGACGTATGTAAATAATAACGTAAAAAAGTATAAGAAGGTTTTAAAGGAATGACGTATATAAAAAATCACGTAAAAAAAGCATAAGAAGGTTTTAAAGGAATGACGTATGTAAAAATAACGTAAAAAAGCATGAGAAGGTTTTAAACGATTACGTATATAAATATAACGTTAAAAAATGAGAAGGTTTTAAAGGAATGAAGAATATAAAAAATAACGTAAAAAAGCATAAGAAGGTTTTAAAGGAATGACGTATATAAAAATAACGTAAAAAAGCATTAGAAGGTTTTAAAGGTATTACGTATATAAAAATAACGTAAAAAAGCACAAGAAGGTTTTAAAGGAATGACATATATAAAAATAACGTACAAAACATAAGAAGGTTTTAAAGGAATGACGTATATAAACAATAACGTAAAAAAGCAAAAGAAGGTTTTAAAGGTATGACGTATATAAAAAATAACGTAAAAAAACATAAGAAGGTTTTAAAGGAATGACGTATATAAAAATAACGTAAAAAAGCACAAGAGGGTTTTAAAGGAATGACGTATATAAAAATAACGTAAAAAAGCATAAGAAGGTTTTAAAGGAATGACATATATAAAAAATAACGTAAAAAAGCATAAGAAGCTTTTAAAGGAATCACGTATATAAAAAACCCGTAAAAAAGCATAATAAGGTTTTAAAGGAATGACGTATATAAAAATAACGTAAAAAAGCATAAGAAGGTTTTAAAGGAATGACGTATGTAAAAATGACGTAAAAAAGCATAAGAAGGCTTTAAAGGAATGACGTATATATGACGTAAAAAACATGAGAAGGTTTTAAAAGAATGACGTATATAAAAAATAACGTAAAAAGCATAAGAAGGTTTTAAAGGAATGACGTATATAAAAATAACGTAAAAAAGCATAAGAAGGTTTTAAAGGAATGACGTATATAAAAAATAACGTAAAAAAACATGAAAAGGTTTTAAAGGAATGACGTATATAAAAATAACGTAAAAAAGCATGAGAAGGTTTTAAAGGAATGACGTATATAAAAAAAACGTAAAAAACGTAAGAAGGTTTTAAAAGAATGACGTATATAAAAATAACGTAAAAAACATGACAAGTTTTTAAAGGAATGACGTATATAAAAATAACGTAAAAACACATGAGAAGGTTTTAAAGGAATAACGTATATAAAAATAACGTAAAAAAAGAATAAGAAGGTTTTAAAGGAATGACGTATATAAAAATAACGTAAAAAAAGCATAAAAAGGTTTTAAAGGTATGACGTATATAAAGAATAACGTAAAAAAGCATAACAAGTTTTTAAAGGAATGACGTATATAAAAATAACGTAAAAAAAAGCATAAGAAGGTTTTAAAACTATGACATATATAAAAAATAACGTAAAAAAAGCATAAAAAGGTTTTAAAGAAATGACGTATATAAAAATAACGTAAAAAAACGTAAGAAGGTTTTAAATGAAAGGACGTATATAAAAAATAACGTAAAAAAGCATAGGAAGCTTTTAAAGAAATGACGTATATAAAAAAAACGTAAAAAAGCATAAGAAAGTTTTAAAGGAATGACGTATATAAAAATAACGTAAAAAAGCATAAGAAGCTATTTAAGGGATGACGTATATAAAAAGAACGTAAAAAAGTATCAGAAGGTTTTAAAGGTATTACGTATATAAGAATAACGTAAAAAAGCATAAGAAGATATTAAAGGAATGACGTATATAAAAATAACGTAAAAAAGCATAAGAAGGTTTTAAAGGAATGACGTATATAAAAAAACGTAAAAAAGCAAAAGAAGATTTTAAAAGAATGACGTATAAAAAATAACGTAAAAAAGCATAAGAAGGTTTTAAAGGAATGACGTATATAAAAATAGCGTAAAAACGCATAAGAAGGTTTTAAAGGAATGACGTATATAAAAATAACGTAAAAAAGCATAAGAAGCTTTTAAAAGAATGACGTATATAAGAATAACGTAAAAAACCATAAGAAGGTTTTAAAGGAATGACGTATATAAGAACAACGTAAAAAAGCATAATAAGGTTTTAAAGGAATGACGTATATAAACTAACGTAAAAAACATGAGAAGGTTTTAAAGGAATGACGTATATAAAAATAACGTAAAAAAGCATAAAAAGGTTTTAAAGGAATGCCGTATATAAAAATAACGTTAAAAGGCATAAGAAGGTTTTAAAAGAATGACGTATATAAAATAACGTAAAAAAGCATACGAAGATTTTAAAGGAATGACGTATATAAAGATAACGTAACAAAAGCATAAGAAGGTTTTAAAGGAATGACGTATATAAAAATAACGTAAAAAAACATGAGAAGGTTTTAAATGTATGACGTATATAAAAAATAGAGTAAAAAAGCATAAGAAGGTTTTAAAGGAATGACGTATACAAAAATAACGTGAAAAAACATAAGAAGGTTTTAAAGGAATGACGTATATAAATAATAACGTAAAAAAGCATAAGAAGGTTTTAAAGGAATGACGTATATAAAAAATCACGTAAACAAAGCATAAGAAGGTTTTAAAGGAATGACGTATGTAAAAATAACGTAAAAAGCATGAGAAGGTTTTAAACGATTACGTATATAAAAACAACGTTAAAAAATGAGAAGGTTTTAAAGGAATGAAGAATATAAAAAATAACGTAAAAAAGCATAAGAAGGTTTTAAAGGAATGACGTATATAAAAATAACGTAAAAAAGCATTAGAAGGTTTTAAAGGTATTACGTATATAAAAATAACGTAAAAAAGCACAAGAAGGTTTTAAAGGAATGACATATATAAAAATAACGTACAAAACATAAAAAGGTTTTAAAGGAATGACGTATATAAAAAATAACGTAAAAAAGCATAGAAGGTTTTAAAGGTATGACGTATATAAAAAATAACGTAAAAAAACATAAGAAGGTTTTAAAGGAATGACGTATATAAAAATAACGTAAAAAAGCACAAGAGGGTTTTAAAGGAATGACGTATATAAAAATAACGTAAAAAAGCATAAGAAGGTTTTAAAGGAATGACATATATAAATTAACGTAAAAAAGCATAAGAAGCTTTTAAAGGAATCACGTATATAAAAAACCCGTAAAAAAGCATGATAAGGTTTTAAAGGAATGACGTATATAAAAATAACGTAAAAAAGCATAAGAAGGTTTTAAAGGAATGACGTATGTAAAAATGACGTAAAAAAGCATAAGTAGGCTTTAAAGGAATGACGTATATATGACGTAAAAAAGATGAGAAGGTTTTAAAAGAATGACGTATATAAAAAATAACGTAAAAAAGCATAAGAAGGTTTTAAAGGAATGACGTATATAAAAATAACGTAAAAAAGCATAAAAAGGTTTTAAAGGAATGACGTATATAAAAAATAACGTAAAAAAACATGAGAAGGTTTTAAAGGAATGACGTATATAAAAATAACGTAAAAAAGCATGAGAAGGTTTTAAAGGAATGACGTATATAAAAATAACGTAAAAAACGTAAGAAGGTTTTAAAAGAATGACGTATATAAAAATAACGTAAAAAACATGACAAGTTTTTAAAGGAATGACGTATATAAAAATAACGTAAAAACACATGAGAAGGTTTTAAAGGAATGACGTATATAAAAATAACGTAAAAAAAGTATAAGAAGGTTTTAAAGGAATGACGTATATAAAAATAACGTAAAAAAAGCATAAACAGGTTTTAAAGGTATGACGTATATAAAGAATAACGTAAAAAAGCATAACAAGTTTTTAAAGGAATGACGTATATAAAAATAACGTAAAAAAAGCATAAGAAGGTTTTAAAACTATGACATATATTAAAAATAACGTAAAAAAAGCATAAAAAGGTTTTAAAGAAATGACGTATATAAAAATAACGTAAAAAAACGTAAGAAGGTTTTAAATGAAAGGACGTATATAAAAAATAACGTAAAAAAGCATAGGAAGTTTTAAAAGAAATGACGTATATGAAAAAAAACGTAAAAAAGCATAAGAAAGTTTTAAAGGAATGACGTATATAAAAATAACGTAAAAAAGCATAAGAAGGTATTAAAGGGATGACGTATATAAAAAGAACGTAAAAAAGTATCAGAAGGTTTTAAAGGTATTACGTATATAAGAATAACGTAAAAAACATAAGAAGATATTAAAGGAATGACGTATATAAAAATAACGTAAAAAAGCATAAGAAGGTTTTAAAGGAATAACGTATATAAAAAAACGTAAAAAAGCAAAAGAAGATTTTAAAAGAATGACGTATAAAAAAATAACGTAAAAAAGCATAAGAAGGTTTTAAAGGAATGACGTATATAAAAATAGCGTAAAAACGCATAAGAAGGTTTTAAAGGAATGACGTATATAAAAAATAACGTAAAAAAGCATAAGAAGCTTTTAAAAGAATGACGTATATAAAAATAACGTAAAAAACCATAAGAAGGTTTTAAAGGAATGACGTATATAAGAACAACGTAAAAAAGCATAATAAGGTTTTAAAGGAATGACGTATATAAACTAACATAAAAAAACATGAGAAGGTTTTAAAGGAATGACGTATATAAAAATAACGTAAAAAAGCATAAAAAGGTTTTAAAGGAATGCCGTATATAAAAATAACGTTAAAAGGCATAAGAAGGTTTTAAAAGAATGACGTATATAAAATAACGTAAAAAAGCATACGAAGATTTTAAAGGAATGACGTATATAAAGATAACGTAACAAAAGCATAAGAAGGTTTTAAAGGAATGACGTATATAAAAATAACGTAACAAAACATGAGAAGGTTTTAAATGTATGACGTATATAAAAAATAGAGTAAAAAAGCATAAGAAGGTTTTAAAGGAATGACGTATATAAAAATAACGTGAAAAAACATAAGAAGGTTTTAAAGGAATGAAGAATATAAAAAATAACGTAAAAAAAAGGATAAGAAGGTTTTAAAGGCATGACGTATATAAAAAATAACGTAAAAAAAGCATAAGAAGTTTTTAAAGGTATGAAGTACATAAAAATAACGTAAAAAAAAGCATAAGAAGGTTTCAAAGGAATGACGTATAAAAAAATAACGTAAAAAAGCATAAGAAGGTTTTAAAGGTATGACGTATATAAAAAATAACGTAAAAAAGCATAAGAAGTTTTTAAAGGTATGACGTATATAAAAATAACGTAAAAAAGCATAAGAAGGTTTCAAAGGAATGACGTAATATAAAAATAACGTAAAAAAAGCATAAGAAGGTTTTAAAGAAATGACGTATATAAAAATAACGTATAAAAACATAAGAAGGTTTTAAATGAAAGGACGTATATAAACAATAACGTAAAAAAGCATAGGAAGTTTTTAAAGAAATGACGTATATAAAAAGAACATAAAAAAGCATAAGAAGGTTTTAAAGGAATGACGTATATAAAAATAACGTAAAAAAAGGATAAAAAGGTTTTAAGGGAATGACGTATATACAAATAACGTAAAAAAGCATAAGAAGGTTTTAAATGGTATGGCGTATAAAAAAATAACGTAAAAAACATAAGCAGATTTTTAAGGAATGACGTATATAAAAATAACGTAAAAAAAGCATAAGAAGTTTTTAAAGTAATGACGTATATAAAAAAACGTAAAAAAGCATTAGAAGATTTTAAAGGAATGACGTATATAAAATAAAGTAAAAAAAGCATAAAAAGGTTTTAAAGGAATGACGTATATAAAAATAACGTAAAAACGCATAAGAAGGTTTTAAAGGAATGACGTATATAAAAATAACGTAAAAACGCATAAGAAGGTTTTAAAGGAATGACGTATATAAAAATAACGTAAAAAAGCATAAGAAGCTTTTAAAGGAATGACGTATATAAGAATAACGTAAAAAACCATGAGAAGGTTTTAAAGGAATGACGTATATAGAATAACGTAAGAAAACATGAGAAGGTTTTAAAGGAATGACGTATATAAAAAATAACGTAAAAAAGCATAAGAAGGTTTTAAAGGAATGACGTATATAAAAATAACGTAAAAAGGCATAAGAAGGTTTTAAAGGAATGACGTATATAAAAATAACGTAAAAAAGCATAAGAAGATTTTAAAGGAATAACGTATATAAAAATAACATAAAAAAACATTAGAAGGTTTTAAAGGAATGACGCATATAAAAATAACGTAAAAAACATAAGAAGGTTTTAAAGGAATGAAGAATATAAAAAATAACGTAAAAAAGCATAAGAAGGTTTTTAAAGTAATGACGTATATAAAAAATAACGTAAAAAAAGCATAAGAAGGTTTCAAAGGAATGACGTATGTAAAAATAACGTAAAAAGCATGAGAAGGTTTTAAACGATGACGTATATAAAAATAACGTAAAAAAATGAGAAGGTTTTAAAGGAATGAAGAATATAAAAAATAACGTAAAAAAGCATAAGAAGGTTTTAAAGGAATGACGTATATAAATTAACGTAAAAAAGCATAAGAAGGTTTTAAAAGTTATTACGTATATAAAAATAACGTAAAAAAGCACAAGAAGGTTTTAAAGGAATGACGTATATAAAAATAACGTAAAAAACATAAGAAGGTTTTAAAGGAATGACGTATATAAAAAATAACGTAAAAAAGCATAAGAAGGTTTTAAAGGTATGACGTATATAAAAATAACGCAAAAAAACATAAGAAGGTTTTAAAGGTATTACGTATATAAAAATAACGTAAAAAACATGCGAGGGGTTTAAAGGAATGACGTATATAAAAATAACGTAAAAAAGCATAAGAAGGTTTTAAAGGAATGACGTATATAAAAAATAACGTAAAAAAGCATAAGAAGCTTTTAAAGGAATCACGTATATAAAAACCCCGTAAAAAAGCATAATAAGGTTTTAAAGGAATGACGTATATAGAAATAACGTAAAAAAGCATAAGAAGGTTTTAAAGGAATGACGTATATAAAAATAACGTAAAAAAGCATAAGAAGGTTTTAAAGGAATGACGTATGTTAAAATAACGTAAAAAAGCATAAGAAGGCTTTAAAGGAATGACGTATATAAATAACGTAAAAAAGATGAGAAGGTTTTAAAGGAATGACGTATATAAAAAATAACGTAAAAAGCATAAGAAGGTTTTAAAGGAATGACGTATGTAAAAATAACGTAAAAAAGCATGAGAAGGTTTTAAAGGAATGACGTATATAAAAATAACGTAAAAAAACATGACAAGTTTTTAAAGGAATGACGTATATAAAAATAACGTAAAAAACATAAGAAGATTTTAAAGGTATGACGTATATAAAAATAACGTAAAAAAACATAAGAAGGTTTTAAAGGAATGACATATATAAAAAATAACGTAAAAAACATGAGAAGGTTTTAAAGGAATGACATATAAAAAATAACGTAAAAAAGCATGAGAAGGTTTTAAAGGAATGACGTATATAAAAATAACGTAAAAAAGAAGCCAAAGGAAAATACTAAAGTAGCAGCACTAAGAATAATTGTAGTCGTTACATAATAGAAAAAAGAAAATGGAAGGCTAAATGGGTATAAGTAGTAAGAGCTGCATAAGAGGAGGGTAATACAATAAGATAAATAAAAAACATAAACAAAGAAGAAAAGCGTTTTAGTAATGGGGTAAAATATTTAGAATTGTAACAGTAACATAAAGGACGACATAAGGAAATACTTTAAAATAAAACATTTCAAGTTTTTTTTTACTTTACTTTATCAAGTCCTGGATGCAACTCAAGGACAAGGGTTAAGTTTTGTGTAGATGAGACAACAATAATCATTTATAGTTGAACTTTTATATTACTATATTATCTAATGGAGCAGCTCAATAGAAATTTATTCACATTATATTTGAAGACGACTATAAGACGGGAAGCAGACACAGAGTAGAGCATTCTGGGAAAGAAACTCTACTTAGTTCTAGGCATCGATAGGGTGTGAGGAAAAATATTGGCAGTTGTTGCAGCCAAACGAGTATTTGTTGTGAACCTTTTACAAGGAGTGACCATATTTTGGAGCTCAGCTGAACATCTACCATAAAAGTAAAGGAAAGTCAGAGACAGCCTCACAACGTTTCTTCTGTAAGAAAAAAGTAGGGATATAAAATGGCCTTCACACACTAAATTCCGTAGACAGGTTTATACCCTGTCGACGCAAGAAAGAGTACTCTTAGGAGCTCCGCCACAGATGTGGCAACAGTACTCCATCTAAAGACTATTTGACTCTTGTACAAGTAGAAGATTGCGTCGGGAGTGAGATACTTTCTGAAGCAATAGAATGATCCAACCATTTTTCAACGGATCTTATGTATGTCTTTCGTTTCAAGCCTGGAAGCCAGTCACAGAAGTTTGTCAAAGTAATGTGCTCCTTCAGGATGGGAGTCGTTCATTTAAACTGGGACCAAGTGGGAATCAGAGGGTTGGTGTTGAAAAAATAGAAGTTTAATTTTGGATGCATTAAAGGTAGCAAGCGACTTCTTGCTCCATTGTACTACCTGCTCAAGTTTGGAGGAGAGAGAACCAGAAATATCATGATCGTTAACGACCTTAGAAATTTTGCCATAAATTTACGGCCTTATAAATTTTGCCCTATCGTATGCATAGATGTCGACGAATGAGCGAAGAAATTGTTTTGGGGGGTAATTGATGAAGATCAGGAAGAGAGTTGGACCCACGATGGATCTCTGAGGCACACCAATGTTAAAATTGTCAGCTTCGTATTTCTGTCATTCAACAACCTTAATAAACCTTTTAGAGAGAAAGGGTTTATGATTAAGAAGTCGTTTTCAGCTATTCAATCGCGTATGAAGTAAACCTTTACGCCAAACCCTATCAAATGCTTTAGATATGTCTAGTACTATAACTTTAGAAACGAAGTCATCGTCAAAAGATTCATTGAGCCTGTGTGATGTTACCGTCAGCAGATCAACTATTGATCTCTCAGAACGAAATCCATATTGCATGTCGTTTAATAGGTCGTTTTTGCTTAAGTGGTTTACAACTTTTCATCACAGACTCAAGCAACTTATGGCGCACATGTGGCTTATTGGTCTGTACTAAGATTCAGAAGACCGGTCCACAGTATTTTTAAATACTGGGCAGACTGTCGAGATTTTCCAAGGTGTTGAGAAGCATCTTTCCTTAAGGCGTTTAAGCAGCTTTATTAGTATAGAAGCTAGTTCCATTTGCAGCTTTTTGAGCGCAATATTTGGGATGTTGTCAGTGTCAGTTGCTTTACTGAAATCAAGGTTCTTGATAAGCTTGGAGACACATTGAACAGATATATGAATGTCGTACAAAGTATGATCAGTCCTGAGAGGAAATTCAAGGAGTAGCTGGCCTTTATCACACAGGGTGGAGTTTGATACGAAGTTCTTAGGGAAGAGTTTGGCTTTGTCGGATTATATCAGATCTGTTGATGATGATTGTGGTGGAAATTACTCATCTGTTCAGAATATTGTTTGTTATTCACCAAAACTCGTGTGAACTTAACCCCCGATCAGTTTCTATACACTTGACAATTAGGACAAAAGCCACCTTTGTATTTTCTATAACTTTTTGCAGTGATTGCTAGCAGTCCTATAGGCAGCTTTAATTTCTGAACATCTGTTTCATTTAAAGCAAGTAAAATAGTGATTTCTATGTTCAGTGGCAACGACACATTCAAGAGTATACCACATGCTGGGTAATCCTGCTAGTAAACTACACACACACACACACACACACACACACACACACACGCATATATATATATATATATATATATATATATATATATATATATATATATATATAAAGCTGAACGTCTGTGTGTGTGTGTGTCTGGTCACGAATAGGCTCCTATATGGTTGACTATTATAGAAAACGGATCACATATAATGATAGAAGATGTATCGAGACACAGGAATAGGTATGTTTGATCTGGCATAATGATGATTCATTAAAATTGTGGGGTCTGCGTTCGCACCTGGCTCCCAAAGTATGGAAATAAAAAGTTAAAAATAAAAAAAAAAAGTTTACAGGGGTTTTTGATATAGATTTACATAAGAATACTTTGATAAGTATGTTTTAACTTAAATAGGGATGGTATAATAACATTGTGGGGTCTTCGTTCGCGCCTAGCCTCCATAGAATGGAAATAGCCACAAACTTTAATAAAGAATTTTCATATCTATCTGCGTAAGTATACTTTGATAATTATGTTTCAGTTTGAAGAAATATGGTATAATAAAATTATTGGGTGTTCGTTCGCGCCTGACCCCCATAGAATGGAAATATGTCACAAAGTTTCACAAGGTTTTTTAATATAGATCCACAGATTATTGTGATAAGTGTTTCATTGCGAACAGATATGGTACAATAAATTATGGGGTTTATCTATTTTATTTTTACTTTCATCATATTTGCTTTGGTTTTGATACAAATTTGAAGCTAGAGTCCATTTTCTGTAGGCTGTTTTTGAACCCAGTCAACGACGGGTACTTTTGCTTGTATATATATATATATATATATATATATATATATATATATATATATATATATATATGCCCTGAGGGAAAATTATACCATAACTTCTATTAAAACTTCTATCTCTTCCCTATTTTTCAATCTTTCCCACTCCCTCTCCTTCTCCTTATCCACCCCATTGTTTTCTATCCAGTCCATTCCCCTTTTTGGTCACACACACAGGCAACTCATTCTTATAGATCCATCGACGAATGAGTCAGCATAAGGGAATTAACTCCTAGATTAAGACATTAGAGTTATCTTCTTCTAGTTAGTACACAATCTGGCTGGAAAAAAAACGACTCAACCTCCGAGGAAATCTGTGTCAAACAATGGTTTGTTTTTAATCTGCATTATGGATATTATTCATCCGAGGCAATGTTGATAAAGAAAATACCTCACTTGTGGGCATTTGTTTTTCTTTTTTTTTTAATTTTAGCCGGATATACAAACATACACATACACACAGAGAAACTTCTCTTCATATTATAGACTAAGAGAAGTACCTGGCGTTGCCCGAGGCCATAGAAAACAAATGGAAGAAATGAAGTTGCGGTTGGACACAGCTGCAATACTATATGACACCTTGATCCGGGAAAGTACGGGTAAATTTTCTAGCATGAAATAGTATAACAAAACATTGACGCTAGTTATCTAGGGCAACGTGGCTTTTGAACATATCTGCTTTATCCAGGATATTGATCACTTTTGAGTAACTATCTTCTCCATCACGGATATGGAGCACTTTAGATTATAGTTTCCGTGCAACAAAATTTTAAAGCAAGGCAGAACATTGCTTTTAAACGCACCTGCACTGTCCAAGATATTGAGCATTTATAAAATTAAGGAACCCTGCTGAGCACTACTATAATCAAGACTCTATCTTTAAAAATGTTTTTCGCTTTTGGGTTACTATCAGCTCTATGTAGAATACTGATCGATATGTCTCCCGGGCAACAGCAACACAAAGTACGAAGATGTTCTTTATCCCGAACGACACTATATTTAAACACACGTGTATGCTTGTTGATAACCGTAAACGATCCCAAAATGAATCTTCTTTAAGGTTACGCCGATTAAAAAACGTACCTTCATAATATGAAGGTACGTTTTTTAATCGGCGGTTTTTAATACTAGAAGGCCGCCCGGCGTTGCCCGGTTGTTATATAAGCATAAATATTATTTTTAATGAATGCAGAATTCTCATTTACTATAAACAGAAATACCGTAGATATTGAAGGTAACATTAACTTCCTTTTAAAAATGAAGTAAAAAGGGGGGGTAGGAAACTAATGCATGCGAATATTATATATATTTTATTCTAAACCGTTCACTTCTTGTAAGTAGAAAAAAGAAAAATATTCGAGCTGAGATCGAAACTAAAATATAAAGACGGTGAGTCAAGTACGATGACCATTAGACTAGCGTGATGCGGTCTGTAAGAAGTGTTTTGAAAATCTACTTATTCTTAACATAAGTAATCCGCAATGTAAACTATTCACACATGCGCATTCGTAAAACAGTCAGCATACAGAAAAAATCCGATCACTCCCACGAACCACTTTTTTTAATTTAGACCCCTTAACTACCGTTTTTTCCGGATGAAAACGGACTAAAAAATTTCCACGTGTCTAAATATCGTATATACCAAATGCTAAGTCTGTAGATCAAAAATTCGTTGAGTATATAGGCTGAGAAGTATCCTCTGATACATTTTTACTTTTATAGATATACTAGCATTTCAGCCCGGCGTTGCCCGGGTGTTTGGAGGTGTATGCTGAGCAAAAAAAAAAAAAAGGAGTAAATTTTTTTTTAATTTGACCCCTATTATGACCCCTTAAAATTTATAGTTTCGGGCTCAAATCACTTTATTAAGTTAGATCCAGGTTCAAGGAACCTATATCTAAAATTTCAAGTGTCTAGACCCAAAATTGTCGGAGGAGTTTGGTAGAGTTCTTAAAGGTCAAATCGTTGAAATTTGACCCCTTAACAGCCAAATTTCTGGCTGACACCCGTCACATCGATTTTCCCAAATCTCAGTACCCGGTATTTCAAATTTCGAGTCTATAGACTAAAAATTGACAGAGTTATTGCGTAGGGAAATGTACACAGACAGACAGACACGTTCACTTTTATAGATATATAGATAGATACATTATATACATATGAGCACTCTCCGTAAACTGCAACGGCTTTGTTTTTATTTGCTTAATACTTTGTGGATATCTATTTCCGGACGATCTCTATACTGCAGACATTATTTCTTAACAATGATACACGTTTTTATGTTTCAAAATATGTTGCTGGATACATGTATAGCCTTAAAAGCGATAATAAATAAATAAGTAAATATAGATGAAACGGCGACGTAAGTTGAGATCGAAACCAAAAACTTGATGTTTCCAATATGTCATCCCAGACTAATTCCAACAATCATGACAAGGTGTTTGAAATTAATATATTTAAAAGAAGAGAAGTTTAAAAACATCTACGAATGCGCAGATAGATATACGGGCAATAAAGATGCGGTTACATTTGATCCCCTCAGCAGATTTAGTGAAATTTCTATCCCTAAGAATAATTCATTTTTTACTAAATTGTAGATATTATTCGCCCGAGAGAATGGCAAGCAAGTCTAAACTTAATTGGTCTTTGTTTAGTATTGGTATTGATTTTAACGAGATATACAAACATACGAGCATACTCACAGACAACTACCCTTTATATAATAGACTAGCCTGAGTGTCCGCCCTTGCCCGGGTATTTGGAGATGCGTGTTGAAATTAAAAAATGTGGTATTAGGCAGGCAGGCTCGAAGCCGTACCGCGAAGGAGGAAAAGAACATGAAATAAACGTGACCCCTTTGCCATTGCGTCCATTGCCAAACCAGAAGTGGCGAAGGTTTAAATTAAGGCTAATCAATCGAAAAGGGAGGATGACTTGCGAAAATATCGGCAAAAAAAGCGGCACCCTCTGTAGAAAAATGCCTAGTTGAAGTCGAAGAAATTAATGTTTTTAGCCAATTTTTTGATATTTGTCGTCCGAAGGACCGATCTTCATAACGATACTGTTGCCTCTGTCGAAAGTTTTAGGCAGACATACATACATACATTTAAACAGACAGGTGAAATTTATATTATAGAAGATGATTAGGAACATATGTACACAGGGGTTCGAATTAGTTATCGAGCAACGTTGCGTGAACCTTCCGATGCTAATTAAACTCGACATTGTTAAAAATTAAAAAAGAAGATGATGACGTAAATAAAAAGTAAAGATGACAATATAGTAGTAGCAATATTAATATGGATAGACAGACAGACAGACAGATAGTAGTAGTAGTAGTAGTAGTAGTAGTATAAAAGGAGGGCAAATGGATAATAAAAATAAAACATTTAAAGTAGAAAATCAAAATAAAAAAAAAACTAAATTAGTAGCATCAGTATCGTAAAGAGAGTGACGCAACGTAAATAAAAGAAGAAAAATTAAAATGCTAAAGAAAAAACCCAGAACATAATAAAAATCAATGGTTTATTGCTGTGGGCAAAAGTAAACAGGGGTCCGCATTGGTTACCAAGCAACGTTGAGTGAACTTTCCGGTGCTAATTAAATTCAACATTGTTAAAAAATTAACTATTTAAAATTAAAAAAAAAAAAAAAATAACAGAAAGAAAAAACAACCAAAAAAAATTAATACTAAAGGGATTCGCTATTAGTAAAAAGAACTCTCTTACGAAACGAGATCAATTTTGTCCAGGAGATCTGAGAGCTGATAACATAGTATCCTCTATGGATTCCGTTCGGATCTGAGCGTTTTTTGTTTTTGATCGATGATGCGAAATAGATGCCAATTCGTTTAAGGGCAGAACAACTACTCGCATGTGATTAGCAGATCAAATATTCAGGAGTTAATGTCGGCGCCTGAAAGACTGGAACCTTTCAAACCAGGCGCGTTGCAACGTGTGGCCTTGGAATTCTAACAAGACCTTCGAGACATCAAGCAGAGAACATTACTCGGTAAATCCATTTTATGAAATCTATACAAATAAAATAACGTGTCTGTCTACGTTTCTCAATTCTTGAGATGAGGCTTCATTATTCGTATCATTTGAATTCTTCGGACTTTGATCGCTTTTTGATTACTATATGCCATCTCTATCTCGGGCAAGGACGGATAAATTTTCTTGTATGAAATAGTACAGCAGAACTTTGATGCTGGTTTTCCTGGGCAACGTGGCCTTTAAACATATCTGCTCTATCCAGGATATTAAGCACTTTTGGGTAAGTACCTTCTCCATCCCGGATATTGAGCACTTTGGATTATGGTTTCTGTGCAATAAAATTTTAAAGAAAGACAGAACCCCGTGTTTAAACGCTCATGCTCTGTTTAAGATATTTAAAATTAAAGCGGTTTCTAGAGTATTACAAAATGTGAGCCCTCTACTCAAGATACTGAGCACTTTAGATTATGGCTCTTTTCAAGCGCTTATTAAACTAAGAGTGCTAAATCTTGAATGTTATTTTCACAATGTTTTGGTTGATGTAACTTCCGGCCTTCTTCAGGTGTGTATCTGCTCGAATTCTGGAATCTTTCTGTTGAACTCTGGGATCTGTGCAGAATTTCGACCGGAAAGTTAGCATACTCTTGTTCCATCAGCCATGACTGTATAGAAGTCCTAACTAATTAGCAATTGTGTTTGAGTGTCTCCCCCAATAAGGATTGAACCCTTAACCCCCATAAATGTAACTTTACCACTGAATTTTATCAAGCACTCTATCAACTACGCCACGAATTCGCAAGGAGTGAAAAATAGGTTCCGTTTGAAATCCTGTACAGATTCCCGATTTTAACAGAAAAAATTCCCGCACTCGAAAAGATACACCTGAAGAAGGTCCGAGGTGACAGCGACCGAGACGTTATGAAAATAAAGACCGGTGTTAATTTTGGTTTTCATAGTCCTCTGTAGACATGATCCCAAACAATATCCCGTAACGTCCAAGTGGCAATATACCTTGTTTGGTGTGAACAATAAGACAGGGCGTTTATATTTTTGTCATTTTAAGTCTATTCACTCCAAACAAGCAATATTTCCATTGAAGCGTAAACGGCTATAGAAGTAAAATTTGGAAAGGATAGCCTTATTGAGAAGCTGAATAAGTAATATGTTTGCTTACATTAGGTTTTAAAATTCTGTACGTTTGTACGATCGAGGAAACAGGAAGTAGGGTGAGAATCTGAAAGGTAATCGGACTGAGAAAAGAAGATATTAGAAGAGAAAAATGTCCGGTAGCCGGACACTTCAACCGTGAAGGGGTGGGATTTTGTTGATGTTCGTACTGGTCAGGCGTATTTAAGTTGAATACACGAACTTTATCGGGTTCTTCTTTGTTATTGTAGCGAAATTCGAAAATTGAAATATGGAATTTAAAGTGAAACTAATGATATCTACTTAAATGTCATGTCACAGTAATGAACATATCCAAACATTACGAAAAACGATAAGGTAGAAAATTAATAATTAATGAAAACAGTTGCGAAGACATTTAGCGAAAATTAAGTTTTGCTAAATTGACCAAAGATTTTTCAGAATCAGCAAATGCTTGATTCCAATGGTAAGAAGTCCAGGATAACTGGAAACTACGCTGAAGTAAGCGAAAAGCAAATATAACAGCTGCTATTCCTAAGTGGCCACCCATTTACTACTGCCCACGACCAACGTTGCTTAAGTTAGCTTACTGTCGTTATGTCCGAACATTTCTTCAACTGTAAAGTTAAAATAGATTGATAAATATTAAAACACGCACATATGTAGTATGAAAATATACTTGTGGTAAGTGAACTACGTAGAAAGATTAAATCGTCCAGCTTATCGAATAGATTTTTATTGTAAGATTGTTTTTCTAATTAAACGTTACCTAATCTCGCTTCTAACTAATCCGATCCCTTGGTTTTATTAGCATCCAATCTACGTAATCTTTGGTTTAGTATCCTTATCAAGTTAAGTCAAAGACGTAGATTTTTGTATGATAAGAAATAAATGAAGAAATGACTACAACTCAGACGACAGATATATTTAATTGTATTCTTGGAAATGATATACTAAAATGGATATGTTATATGATATTTATTTTTAAATTGCTAAATAGCTATCAACCTATGTGTGTCTGTTTCATTTAATATCTACCACTATCCACCCATATGTTTCTTTTTTTCTTTCGCTTTTGTCCCCTCTTCTAACATCTATGTTTCTTTCTGCACACGGCATAATCATTTTGACACACCAGTTCCCGTCAGATCACCGAAATTAAAACAACATTGAGTCTGGCTAGAATTAAATGATGACCATTTGGGAATACCACGTGCTGTATGTGCTCTTCGTATGTCTCGGCATTGTTTATAGTCGTCATGTATTTCTCCTTGCCACTGTAATCAAGCAGTGCCAATTCCTAAGAGGTATGGGTGGTTATTCACAATTCACAATTAACACGCAGCTAATTTTACAGAGGGTATCAATTGTCTCTCAAGATTAAGCAAAGGCCATGATATTATATATATATATATATATATATATATATATATATATATATATATATATATATATATATATATATTATTTTACTATTTACGACGTTGCCCGGGATTAAATGATGATGAACAAATGTTTCAAATTCCCCTATTTTTATTGTCATTGGAATCGATGAAATAACCCATTTTTCAATGAAATCGATTGATTGTCTGCTCTAATTCGGATCCATTGCGAGTAACCTAGAGAAAGCTTAACATACCCTTTGCAGTGACTAAGTTCACAATATAATGTAAACTACCTTGCACTGTAGACTAGAGAACCTACTGTTGATTTTATAAAATTATTTATATATAACTAGCCTGGTTGCCCGGCGTTGCCCAGGTGTTTGGAGGTGTGTGTTGAGCAAAAAAAAAAAGAAAAAAAAAACAGTCGTAGTAGGCAGACAGGCTCGAATTCGTACTGCGAAGGAGGAAAAGAATGTGAAAAAAATAAACAAAAAAAAACGTGACGTCTTTGCTAAACCGCAAGTGGCGAAGGTTTAAATTAAGGTTAGTCAATCGAAAAGAGGGGATGACTGTTGAAAATATCGCCGAAAAAATGACCGCTCCCTATACAAAAGTGCCCAGTTGAGGGCGAAGAATTAATATTTAGAGCCAATTATTCGATATTTGTCATCCGAAGGGTCGAGCTTCAAACCCATTCCAATCTCGTGAAAATCTATCTCTTCTGTCGAAAGTTTTAGGCATACATACATACATACATACATACACACATACATACATACATACATACATACATACATACATACATACATACATACATACATACATACATTTAAACAGACAGGTGATATTTATATTATACATGGCTTGAATTAAAATTTAAAATGCATAAGTAAAATATCATAGTTCAATTGTGCCCCAAACAGAAACATTCATTTCGAAAGCGCTTTTGTCATAAACAAGAACCTACTGTTGATTTTTATATGTCTGGTTATGCTGGTTGTCCGTTGGTAATGGCTTGAATACAAGTTTTAAATGAAAAAGTCAAGTATGAATGTGAAATTGTATTTTAAACAGAAACATTCATTTCGATCGTGCTCATGTCATATCAAAGAACTATTGTTGACTTAATATGTTGGGCCTTTTGGTAACAAAAATTTTCAAATTCACTTATTATGTTAGGCTGTATAAAATGTTAACTTTAATCAAAATGACCTGTTCCTTCTTCATCGGATTATTTTGATTATCGATTATCGATATTTATCGAAGACATTCCGACATAAAATCTATCTAGGAACACTGCCAGTCACATAAATAAACTTTGTGCGAAATTTCATAAAAATCGACCCAGCTGTTTTCGAGTCCATAGGGAACGAACTCACAGACACACAGGCAAAGTTTCTTTTATATAATAGATAGAAGATAGATAGATAAAGATAAGTTTATACACACGAAATAATAAAATTACACACACGTACATATTATTATATATTATAAATGTGTATTTTATCTTCATTTTATAAGATAAAAAGTTATTCTTCATTTCAGTAAAACACTAAAATATGGTTGAGAAAGTAAAAATATAAATCAAGCTGATTTATAAATTGTATTTTGATCTGGTGGAACCTCCAAGTATTTGTGAAAAATCGTAGAATTTTGCCGACGTCATCTTTTTATGTGTAAATTAAATTGTTTGTAAATTTTACGGATGTTCAAAAGGGCTACAAATCAACAATGAAACTTGCTTCAATTTTGCTATTGTTTTGTTAGATTTTGATATCTACACAGATTATTAAAAATACAAATTCATTAGTTAAAAATATTTATGTACTTAATTTGTCCACTGGTCTTATTTTTATACAATGAATACGTGAATTCAAACGATTAACGTATTAATAAGTTTTACTTTATAACTAACATATTAATAACTTATCCGTTATGGGTTTCCATATTTTGTGTGTAAAAAAAGCCATTAAAATCTAAAAGCACTAGTGAATCATATTTTTATGATATAATTTTAAATTGTTGTTAATTTAGATATTTTACCGATGCCAATTTTTTAAATATTATGGTAAAATTGTAATTTTACAAAATTGTAAAACTGTACTCTAAATTCTATGTTTATAACAGGTTTTTCCGAATCATCAAATTTAAATCATTTAAATCTTTTCAAAATTAATTAGTTTTGAAATTTTTTCTTTGCAATTACAACTAATAATATTATGTACTATTAAGAAACAACATTAATTTTCACAAAACATATTATATATTTTATTTAGAATTCAATGTGAGTAAAAGAGAATATGTTGTTTATACATAAAAATAATATTTAAATCATTTTAAGCTTTTCATGTTGATTGAATATGATATTAAGATTTTGCTAAATTCTAATACATTTTGTTCAGATTTCGTAAAGTTTAATATAAAATGGGGGTAAATACGTAAGAAAAAATATTTCCCCTCATGTATTTAAGGAAAACTTTTTGAATATAAATTAATTCAAAAGTTAATAAGCATAGAACATTTCATGAAAATCTGATTTTTGATAGATTTATTAAACACTGGTATCTCTACACGTTACAATTTGCTGCTAGAAAAGGAACATTGTTTTAAGGCGTCGATAATCTAAACCCAATTTTAGTCTTGCATTTTCATTATTTTCGTGTGCGGAAAATTAACAAATTTTATTTGTTTATTTTAGGCATCTTTAAATAGTATAAAATGCTATAATGATAATATTAGATCATATTAAAATTACATCGCGTTACATATTGGGGGTTGATTATGTCGCACGCCTTGGATGTGCCTTTATATCTGAATACAATTTTGTCAGATTTAATGAAATTCAAAAAGTTTTTTTTTTTTAATGATTATGAATATATATATATATATATATATATATATATATATATATATATATATATATATTAGAAATTCTTCCATTTTATAACAACAACAACAAAAAAGTTTTAACGCGTCTTTAATTAAAAATTCTCCATTTCACGCCCCCATTTTTTTGTTCCATATTCTCGGAGTTTGTTATATTCAGTTCATTTAGTCTATATTTAAAAATGAAACGATGTTGAATTATATGAGCAATTTTGCGCGGAAAACTGATCGACGTTACATAAATTGAACTAATTTTGCAATTGTCTTTCCCACATTTTCTCAGGAATTGATGCCGTTTTGCACACCCTCGGATGTCTATATTTTTACCCTTTTTTTCCTCGTTCATATTCACTCCCAAACAAAGCAAATTACCAAATGAGATGTAAAACGTGGTTCAAAATTGTTTGCATAGATCTAAGTATACTTTAACCTGATTAGGTTCCTTAGTGGAAATTTATGACATAATGACATAAATCTCTCTCACCCTTTCTTTCTTTCTTTCTTTCTCTCTCTCTTTCTTTCTCTCTCTCTCTTTTCTATATATATATATATATATATATATATATATATATATATATATATATATATATATATATAGATAGATATATGAGACAATAGGAGTGGAAAATGAATTCACAGATACTATATATTGGAAAATATATAATGAATCATTTATTTAATAAATACATTTAGTTTTACCTTGTTATAAAGAGTTCCCTTTATCTCCCAACTAAATGTATGTATATCCTTATTAAATAGATGTCTCTTTCTATATTATCCAATATATAGTATTTGTAAATTCACTTTCCTCTCTAATTGTCTCCTATATAAGCTCCATTGGTTGAGCTTTATATTATCCGATAAGTCTCCTATTATAGAATTGAATTTACTCTCTTCTTCTATCTACCCTCGTTAAATGACAAAAGACTATATTTCAAAGTTCATGATGTTAACCATCTTATAATTTATTCCTTTAATTCAGATGACATTTACAATTCTTGACAGTATCTGTTTCGTAGTGAAAAATCAATCATTGAATTATTATATCAATTTGTGAATCTATTTTGCCCTTAACTCGTCAGAAGAAATAGCAATATATATATACATATATATATATATATATATATGTATGTACATATATATATATATATATATATATATATATATATATATATATAAAGGACACAATTAAAGAACCTAAATATAAGAACATCATGACTGCTACTGAATATTTAAATGTGATGCCATGTTTAATTGTAATAATAACTTATTGTACACAAGTGGTATGTTTAAAGATATACAGGGAGAAGCAATACATTTTTCGCCCTAAAGAAAACAACACTACAACTTTATTTTAAAACATTTTATTGAAAAATATTAATTCAGGTAACTTGATTATGTAGTAGAGCTGGCATCTATTCAGTGTAGCCGCCTTCAGCTTCAATCGCCGCCTTGATACGGGTCTGGAACTGGGAGCATGCTTTTTTCACAAGCGCCGACGGGAGCTCGGCGAATAATCGGCGGATGGCGGCGATCAGGCTGGTTTTGGTGTTGTAGGAGGTCATGTTGGTGATGTTCTCGACGCATGACCACATGAAGCAATCCAATGGGTTCAGGTTGGGGGAGGAGGGAGGCCAGTGAAAGAAAGGTACAAAGACGTAGCACTTCTGAAACCAAGCATGGGTCATTTTCGATTTGTGGACCGGCGCCGAGTCCTGCAACATCCAGGGTCAACAAGCGGCAACATGATCGCACCAGGGGTCATTTGACACTTCCGCATATCCTGGTACCATTGGGTGTTGACTTTCAAGCTGACTTCCAAGATATCAGGTGACATGATGCAGCCCTTACTTAAAATCACACGCACAAAAAAATTCGTTGAGCTGTGCCCTCAAGCGTGTAAACCGTTTAAATTTACATTTTGAGAGTAATGACAATTGTGCTGTTATCATAACTTGGATCGATAAAGAGCATGAGTTGTATAGTGGCGCATCTCTGATCCTGCTCGTTGTCATTTTCAGACATGATAGAAGGCTTTTATCGTTCTTGGGATTTGTACACAATTGGCCAACTAGTAGATGGTATTGCAACCAAAGAAGAAAAAAGAAAACCGGTTTTCATTAAACGGAAATGGAATCATGTTGTTTTTGCTAGGGAGACAATTTTATCGTTTCGCCCTGTATATCAGTTTAAATTTTATATAATTAAATGCATTATATGAGTCAAACATTTGTTTGAAGTTAATTGCAATTTTTGATTTAAGCATATACACGATAATTATAAAGTTGAAAATAATACGTTTATACTTAAAATATTTAATAAAAAAAACATCTTGGAACTCTGTTGCTAGTGAGGGATTTATTAGATTGGTGACTTTTTTTACAAAGAGATTACCATATATCAAGGCCCGGAAGCCACTCGAAGATAAGGGTTAATGTGTGTATTGTATTTGGAATCTGCCCAACATATTACGTTTGCTTCGTACAAGATATTATCGCGCTGAATACAATCTTTTAGTTTGTCACGGTAGAGTCCAAGACTTTATTATAATCCGCATTAATCCACAAACTTTACAAGATTGTTTTCTCTCTTTATAATCAAAATTGATTATGGAATTAACTTTCTCTCAATTTTAAAATTTCTCAGTTATCTCCAAATTTCTAATGTAATTTTAACACAATTCTCTTTCTCTTTCTAAAAGGAAGCACATTTTTACCAAAAGCCATTAATGGCTGCAGTAATTCGATCAAGAAGAAGAACAATTCAAATTATCATTAATATAAATAAACTTATTTTGAGACGATGCAAATGAATCGGAAATTGGAATATCGGAACATTTTAAAATACCGAAATCAGTATTAGTATCAAAAACATTTGAACCGAATTTCCGATTCCAAAAATGATTAAAAAAATTATTTTTTATTTATTTTTCTTTAAAACTTCAGTTTGCTTTGCTACTTCTAATGATAAATATTTATTACCTTTTTACTACAAAAACTCAAACTTATTTATATATGTATGAATATATATATATATGTATGAATATATATATATATATATGTATGGATATATATATATGTATGGATATATATATATATGTATGAATATATATATATATGTATGAATATATATATATGTATGAATATATATATGTATATATATATGTATGAATATATATATATGTATGAATATATATATATATGTATGAATATATATGTATGAATACATACATATGTATGAATACATACATATGTATGAATATATATATGGTGATTGTCACTTCTTGACAGAAGAAGACAATCTTCCCCTTGCTTAATTGTTGATTACTCAATTATTTTCATGTATTTTTGAATATACATATATATTTTTTTATTATTATAATTATGTACACATATATACACTTATACACACACATATACATCTGGAGATGTGATCAAGAATGCCTCAAATCCTATTTTCTGTGCGAACGAAGGTGGCTCTTCAGACCAGCCCTGCTTTTACACAGTCTGTTGTAAAGGTCACACTCAAATTGAGATTGAGGGATGCCAACCGGTGCTGCTCTACTGTAGACGCTCATATGACGCTTTAGGCCTCCACTCGATTTACAGGCCACAGAGCAAACAGAACATCTGTGCCCTGCAAAGTTTACCCCATCAAAGAAAGATTGATCTCCATGTGAACGCTTGTGGCTAGCCAGACCAGCTCCGGATAAAGTCATTTTACCGCATAAATCACAGGTGTGGTTCTGCATGAAATCCTCCGACAGACCTGATATATCTGACAGATTTTTCTTCCGGATGTTACGCTTCATTTTTGCATGCTCATATTTTTTCTTCTCAAAACTATCACAGCCATGATAGACTAAGGAGCGCCACTTTTTACGATCATTGGAAGCACTTTCCCAACTGAACACGTCAATACCAAGAGCTTTAAGATTATCTTTGATGTTATCCTTAAAGCGTTTCCTCGGTTTATGTTGTGGACGCTTTCCTTGTGTAATTTCACAATAGAACAGGCGCTTTGGCAATCTATCGTCGTCCATCCTTGTCAGATGTCCAGCCCACTTCATCTGGTTGCGTATAATCAACTTCTCGATACAAGGTACATCAGCCCGCATGAGAACATCCACATCAGATATAAAAGTGCTCCACCTGATGGCCAAAATGTGTCTCAGGAATTTCTGGTGCATTCTCTCCATGACTTTTATGTGTCTACCATAAGTTGTCCAGGCCTCAGAAGCGTAAAGCAGGGATGGTAAAATACAAGATGTATAGACACTGATCTTTGTATGAATAGTTATACCCCTGTCAGACCATACTCGCTTCTCTAAGCCACCAAAAGCCTTAGTGGCACGCTGTATCCTATAGTTGACCTCAGCATCCAGGATTCCATCTCTGGCGAGAGTACTACCCAAATACACAAATGTGTCAACCACGGCAAGTTTCCGGTTGTTGACAAAAATATTTGGTTCCACATACAAACTACCGGGTAGAGGTGTGAACATGACCTTAGTCTTCTTAAGACTAATAGTAAGCCCAAAAGATGCACAGGCCCTCGAAAACATATCCATGATACCCTGCATATCCCTCTCACCATGGGCCACGAGATCGGCGTCATGCGCATAAAGCAATTCACGAACCAGGTGCTGGAAGGTCCTTGTAGAAGCATGGAAACGACGAAGATCAAAGACCCTACCTGTGGTTCTGAAACGCAAACAAACACCTAGAGAACATTCCCTAAAGGCATACGATAACATAGTTACAAAATAAATTGAAAAAAGTGTAGGTGATAGGATATCATCCTGCTTCACACCATTGTCAACCGATATGGGTTCCGACAGGCATCCGTTGAAGTTCAGTTGAGCCTTCATATTAGTGTGGAGCGCCCTGAATAATCGTAGAAATTGAGGTGGGCATCCCAACCTTCCCAGAATTATCCATAGGGCCCTTCTGTTCACCGTATCAAAAGGCTTAGTCAAATCAACAAAAACCTGATAAAGCGGAACGCAGTGTTCAGTACATTTCTCCTGCAACTGCTGAGCAGAGGAGATCATATCCGTGGTTCCCCTGCCCGGACGAAAGCCACTTTGGCTTTCTGGAATGACGGATGGACAAATATACTTTAACAATCTATTGAGTAGAACTCTGGAAAATACTTTGCCAACTGTCTCCAACAAACTTATCCTACGATAACTTCCACAGTCGGTCCTGGGCCCCTTTCCCTTGTACAGTGATATAAGAATTGCATCAACCCAATCCTGATGGACGGGAACACCCCTCCAGACATCAGTGATAAGATGAAGAATTTAATGAACAAGTTTATCACCCCCATGTAAGAAGACTTCCACAGAAATACCATCAAGCCCTGGAGCTCTCCCAACGTTCACTTGCTTGATTGCATCTCTAATTTCATTCTCAGATGGGAACACGGACATTTCATGGATAAGCTTCTGCTGTGATAAAAAATCATTGATGACGTCCTCATACACATTAGATGGGTTTTAAAAGAGATCAGAATAATGCTCGGTCCAACGAAGGAGAATCTTGTTATATGCATGAATATATATATATATATATTCATGAATATATATATATATATATATATTCATGAATATATATATATATATTCATGAATATATATATATATATATATATGCATGAATATAAATATATATGTATGAATATATATATATGTATAAATATATATATGTATGAATATATATATATATATATATCTATGAATATATATATGTATAAATATATATATATATATATGTATAAATATATATATGCATGAATATATATATATGTATGAATATATATATATATGTATGAATATATATATATATATGTATGAATATATATATATATATGCATGAATATAAATATATATGTATGAATATATATATATGTATAAATATATATATGTATGAATATATATATATATCTATGAATATATATATATGTATAAATATATATATATATATTTATAAATATATATATATGCATGAATATATATATATGTATGAATATATATATATATATTTGTATGAATACATATATGTATGAATATATATATATATGTATGATTATATATATATAAATATATATATATATATATGCATGAATATATATATATGTATGAATATATATATATGTATGAATATATATATATATGCATGAATATATATATATATATATATGTATGAATATATATATATATATGTATGAATATATATATATGTATGAATATATATATATATGTATAAATATATATATATTTACATGAATATATATATCTATGAATATATATATGTATGAATATATATATATGTATGAATATATATATATATTTGTATGAATACATATATGTATGAATATATATATATGTATGATTATATATATATAAATATATATATATATATGCATGAATATATATATATGTATGAATATATATATATATGTATGAATATATATATATATGCATGAATATATATATATATATATGTATGAATATATATATATGTATGAATATATATATATGTATAAATATATATATTTACATGAATATATATATCTATGAATATATATATGTATGAATATATATATATGTATGAAAAAATATATATGTATGAATATATATATATGAATATGTATATGAATATGTATATGAATATGTATATGTATGAATATATATGAATATGTACATATGCATGAATATATATATATATATGTATAAATATATATATATGTATAAATATATATATATGTATGAATATATATATATGTATGAATATACATATATGTATGAATATATATATATATATGTATAAATATATATATGCATGAATATATATACATATGTATGAATATATATATATGTATGAATATATATATATATATATATGTACGAATATATGTGCATGAATATATATATATGTATATGTGTATGAATATGTATAAATGCATGAATATATATGCATGAATATATATATATATATGAATAGGTATATGTATGAATATGTATACGTATGAATATCTCTATATATATGTGTATGAACATATATATGTATGAATATATATATATATATATGAATGAATATATATATTTATGAATATATATATGTATGAATATGTATATGTATTAATATGTATGTATGCATGAATATATATGCATGAATATATATGTATGAATGAATATATATATATATTCATACATATATATATTCATATATATATATATATGTATGAATATATATATATGTATGAATATATATATATGTATGAATATATATATATGTATGAATATATATATGTGTATGAATATATATGTATGTATGTATGAATATATATATGTATAAATATATATATATGTATGAATATATATATATGTATGAATATATATATATGTATCAATGAATATATATGTGTATGAATGAATATATATGTGTACGAATGAATATATATATATATATGAATGAATATATATATATATGTATGAATATATATATATGTATGAATGAATATATATACGTATGAATATATATATATGTATGAATATATATATATATGTATGAATATATATATGTATGAATATATATATGTATGAATGAATATATATATATATGTATGAATATATATATGTATAAATGAATATATATATATGTATGAATAAATATATATATATGTATGAATGAATATATATATGTATGAATGAATATATATATAGGTATGAATGAATATATATATATATGTATTAATGAATATATATATGTATGAATGAATATATATATATATGTATGAATGAATATATATATATGTTTGAATGAATATATATATGTATGAAAAAAAATATATATCTTAATATATATATGTATTAATATATATATATATATATGTATTAATATATATATATGTATTCTTATATATATATGTCTTAATATATATATGTATTAATATATATATATATCTATTAATGTATATACGTATTAATATATATGTATTAATATACATATATGTTTGAATATATATATATATATATAAGTATGAATATATATATATGCATATATATGTACAAATATATATATATATATGTACAAATATATATATATATACATGAATATATATATGCATTAATATATATATACATTAATATATATATATATATATATAATTCGTATTCGTGCCTGTCTCTTTGTTTGTTTGTTCGCAATTTGATTAATATGCACAAAAGGTCCGTTAGTTTAGTATTTCATTTATTACTATATATATAGTATGATTCTTTAAAAAATATACGATTAAGAGGTCAGCTCATTTGTTTATTATATTAAGGAACATCATTTGTACTAAACAGCTTTATGTTAGTTTAAGTGTTTAACGACATTGTTTTTTTACAAAGGTATCATCACTTATCAATGCCCAGGGGCCTCTCGCGCGTAAGAGTTGTTTTAATTGTTCTGTTAAAGATTATTTTTTCATCAACTCTAAATAACAAGTTTATTGATAATATATTTAATTCAATTTATTTGGAATTATTACTTCCGACATCGATTGGTTTTATGAAACCAGTAGAGTTATTTCCCTTTATTAGTGTTTTATATGCTCCGACGTTCTAAAGATATAAAAAAAAATTATTCCCAAATAAATTAATGTGGTAACCGGAAGACGTTTCTAACGTGGAAAAATAATTTCGTGTAGACAGAAAGATGTTTTGCTTTATTTTAAAATATTCGATACTCTTGCATGATGGGACCACGATTCTCGCGAATTCCCATCAAGCATGGATCGGACGATGCCGGCAATCATCGGTTTAAGCCGAGCGTTGTGAAAGACGCTTTAAAAACAAACAAACCGAAAACCAAAACTATTGTAAACAATCAGAATTAACAAAAACCTACCTATAATAGACTGCAAATATTTGTATTTATTTAAACTTTATATATATATATATATTTTTTTTTTCATAATATTTATCACCAAAAAGTTAGTTATTTTTCCTTCAAGCAAAGATAAAAGTTTTACTTTTTTTCACCGTAAATTCTTATGTGTAAGTACACGTTTTTTTGTTTATTTTAAGATTTTTGTTCAGTCAAGTTTTTTTTTAGAGGGGAAAGAAAATGCGTTAAAACATGTTTACGAAAAACGTAAATTGTTAGATGGAAGTACAAGAAAAATTTAGTTTTTTAAAAAAAAAAAACTTGATATCTTTATTTCATTTATTATTTTTTTTACGGCTTTCCATTGCCGGTGGAAGAACTTTCTCGAGATAACATTTCCTTAGGAATCTTTTACTTCGGTCGACTGTTGAACGGCCATCAACGGCATAGAAGGAGGAGATAGTGTAAAGGAAATGTATAAGTGTTCTCCGATATAATACCGCATTCCTTTCGCAGATTTTTAAGGGAAGCCATTTCGGACGCCCATAAATAAATGATTTTTACTAATGTTAGAATCTCACCTGGTGGAGACGGTATCACGTACTTCTTTTTTGGGCGATTATATTTATATGTTTTTATCTGTTCTTTTGTTTCTGAAATTGTTGTGTATATGTGTGTGTGGGGGTATTGACGTTACCCACGATGAAAATTGTTACTGTCCTTAGCATAGTAGGTTTTTTAAAAACGGAACTTTATGTCGACCCAAGCAACGCCGGGTACCCATGCTAGTATATATATATATATATATATATATATATATATATATATATATATATATATATATATATATATAAGTGTGCCAATTAAATGTATATAAAATATATATATTGTATAATTTCACTAGTCTTACCGTCTATTTTTGTTCTCATAAATATAAATAATAATTATACGGTTTTCTGTAATTTTATCTCAATGTTTAATGGTAAACGCTAAAACTCCCAAATGGAATTTTTTGGAAGGAATAAGACATAACTCACCAACCTCGGAATCTTTAAATCTTATTTGATTCGATTTTAAATTTTATATGGATGATTTTTATCTAATACTTTGGCGGGGTGAAAAATAAGTGTCACTCTACTCCATATGATCTTTCCATTTTTTACTTACCATCAAAACATTCAAAAAATATTTTCATTTTCATTTCAGAAAATTGAATTTTCCAATCGTAAACATGATGCACCTAATGGACGCGGCATCTGACTTATTCGTTCATCTTCCGAATGCATAACTGAAAGTAAATTACATAATAAAAGTTCTCGCATGCTTTTTTCGATTTGCATAATAATCAGAATCAGAAACACTCAATACAAGGCTTTTGCTTTTGCCACAATAACTGAATTGCTGAAGTTTTTCACTAAAACTCGAATACCAGAATGGCATGATTACAGCAGCAAACTGAAAGATTTGCATATTAATTGAAGAAAAAACTGAAAAAGAACTCTTCCAGGAAGACCAATACTCAAAAAGCCAAAGAAACTGAATTTGCAGATTCACTTGATGACTTATTCGATGCTGCACATGCTGATGCCATGAGTATGATCAAGATTGATGAAGACAAACATTTTCTAGGACCACAGCGTGAGAAAGGCAGCTACGTAATGATTGAAACGAATCTCTATTATTTCTTTGAGATCAGCTACTGTCAAGCTTGGAAATACGAAAACCAGGTGTCTATTATTAAGTTAGGTGGATGGCAAAAGTCATCTACTGTCTAAAAATATTACTTCAATCTCAGTTGAGGTTGTCTAAAAAAGAATTATATGGGTTGCAGCAATTAAATTTGTTTCTTGTCAAAGTATATTTACAAGCCTGGTTTACTTGCACTTCTGCAGCCAGTGCTCCCCAAAATGATTTACTTCTATTACAGAAGATTCAAGACTACCAAATCATCAACAAAAGTTGTTTCTAATGCAGCATTAAAAGAAAAGTTACATGTCACTTGTGGTATCAATGAAAAACTTGTTGGCTTAGCATTTATTGACGGTAAAGTTAGTGGTGAAAAAAAGCAGTTGATGGTTGCCAAACTAACTTACAAAGCTCAGCCCAATCCAGGAAGAAAATTATGACTGAATCGAACTTGTAAAATGGATCTTCAAGAATGTGTCACTTCCAACGCAATGGAGGTCTTTTCTGCACTTGGAATATCACAAGAATTGCTTCAATTTTTATCCAGCAACATGGGAATTTAAACGGGATTATGTTAATGGTGTTGAACAGGTAAAGTCATTCAAGGTAGTCAAGGATACAGCAGAACGTGGACAGGCCCTTATCCAAGATTTCAACTCACCAATTACCTGCCAAGAGGACCAAAAGCAGTATTCGTTGCAAGTCGCTGAAAAGCACAGACAGGAGTTTCCCGATTCACGAAAATGTACACTAACTGATGACTATGTTGCTTTATTTATGCAGTATATTTATATGCAGTTTATATAGTTTTTCATTCTACATTATAAAGAATAATTCTTTCGAATTCCTGTGTTATTTACGCATATATTTCATTACATATTTCATTGTATAAATACATTGATACCAAATGAAGAAAATGATTGAGATGAGCCAGTTAAGAATCTAAAAATATTCAAAATTATTTTTGCTATTAATTCCATTAATGGGAACAATATTAAGGAATAAAACAATTTCACGAATTTGTTTTTCATTAGCACCCTAAACCTTACTGATCTGGTGATCTTCTATTCTTTCGAAGAATAGTTGACTTCGAAGATATTTTCTACCATTTCGAAACGTTGGTAAAAGCAACGTCTTTTAAAAGCGCTACTTTTATTGAAAAGGTTTAGTAGATTGAATTAAAAAAACAAAACGTCTGCTTAATTATTCACAAAAAATAAAACATAGGAAAAGATTTTTAATCTTATCCAATAAAAAACGCTTCCTTAATTATTCATAAAATTAAGACGTGCGATATATTGTTATTTTATTTTATTTTTATTTAATTTATTTATTTAAATTTTATTTTACTTCGTAATATTTTATCGAACGAATATATTTATTTCTGACAATTCGTCTAAAATTTCTTTCCACGCTTTAAGGCAACAGAGTTAAAGCAAAACAGAATAAAAAACAAATATGTAAAATGCGGAATATTTTTTTATTCCAGATGTGAATGTAATTCAATCGGTCATCTACATATTCAAACTAGCAGGCCATCCGGCATTGCTTGGTAGTCAAATATGCATAAATATTATATTTTAAATAATGCAGAATTCTTATTTATCATGAACAGGAATCCTATAATATTAAAGGTAAGGTTACATTTCTTTTAAAAAGGGAAGTAAAAAAAAAAACGGAAAGAAACCGAGGTACATGCATGCGAGTATCATTTTTGTTTTCTAAAAAGTTCACTTCTTATAATTAGGGCTAGGACAACAGCATATTCTTTTCATTATTTTGACTCTCGAGTGTGTATCCGTTGATATCTTATATGCTTTTATATAAAGTGATGTGGTTCTCGGTTGATTAACTGTGTCTAACTCTATCGGATATATACTCGAGAGTCAAAACAATGAAAAGAATATGCTGTTGTTATACCCCTACTTAAAAGTTAAAACAAATAATACTCGACCTGTGATCAAAAGTAAAACCTAACGACAGTGACTCGTGTACGATAACCATTAGACCAGCTTGACATTATCTTTAAAAAGTATTTTCACACATACTTATTTCTACCATGAGTAATGTATTATGTGCAGGATTCATGCATGCGCATTCATGAAACAGTTGACAAACATAAAAATCCGATGACTCACATAGCAATTTTTCAATTTTGACTCCTTAGCAGCCTTTTACCGGATAGAAAAAGCCGATTAAAAAGTTTTCCACGTGTCTGAATACCTATATACCAAATTTCAAGTCTGTAGATCCAAAATTCCTTGAATATATAGGTTGAGTAGTGTCCTCTCTCTCACACACACATTCTCACATTTATAGCAAGATATCTAGATGAAAAAATAGTCAAGACAAGAAAATAAATAAAAATACTTATCTATGTCTAAATTAGTGCGGCTCTTGGAACGTCCACAGTTGAATTCTTGATATACATCATGTATTGCTTCCGTGCTGAAAACTATTTCTATTTTTTTGGACGTCTGGTGTGAACAAGTACCCTACAATATGGTGCACAATCATTGTTCTTGCTGAAACATATTTATCTAAGTATTCTGGTTATTGGTGTTTCATAATATCCGGTTATGTGTATATCTTTAATACACTTTAAATAGTTTGTGATATATTTTTAATCGACGGACATATTCCTCACTATATTATAGCACAATCTTTGGAAAGAACGTATATGACATATTGATTTTAGCCCGAAGAACAATAAAATACATTTGTTTCATGTTCGACAACAGTGTTTTCAGGCCTCCCCAAAAGACAAACTGTTTTGCATAGCCGATCGATTTAAAACAAACGGGGTATAAGTAGGGCTATGACAACAGCATATTTTTTTCATTGTTTTGACTTTCAAGTATATATCCGACAGAGTTGGACACAGTTAAACAACCGAGAACCACATCACTCTATATAAAAGCATATAAAATATAAATGGATACACACTCGAGAGTCAAAACAATGAAAAGAATGTGCGGTTGTAATAGACCTAGTTATAACATACGGACCAATACGATCTTATTTTAGCGTATTTATTATATAAATAGTATATATTAGCATTCCATATTTCAATATCGTAGTATTTTTGCATTCTCTCTTTGTTATTTCTTGCGATCTGTGATATATCATGTATATATATTAAAACAAAGAACTACATAAGATGTGATATATCGTGCATCTACAGTAAAATAAAGAACTACATAAGATGTGATCTATCATGTACCTACAGAAAAATAAAGAACTATATAAGACGTGATATATCATGTACCTACAGTAAAATAAAGGACTATATAAGATGTGATATATCATGTACCTACAGTAAAATAAAGGACTATATAAGATGTGATATATCATGTACCTACAGTAAAATAAAGGACTATAAGATGTGATGTATCATATATCTACAGTAAAATAAAGAACTACATAAAATGTGATTTATCGTGTATCTACAGTAAAATAAAGAACTATATAAGATGTGATATATCGTGTATCTACAGTAAAATAAAGGACTATATAAGATGTGATATATCGTGTACCTACAGTAAAATAAAAACTATATAAGATGTGATTTATCGTGTATCTACAGTAAAATAAAGAATTATATAAGATGTGATATATCATGTATCTACAGTAAAATAAAGGACTATATAAGACGTGATATATCATGTACCTACAGTAAAATAAATGTAATATATCATACAATAAAATTAAAACTATATAGTATGTGATATATCATGTATCTACAGTAAAAAAAAGAACTATATTGTGTATGTTAATTATATAAAATCAATAATTTAAGTGATTAAGAGACCCTTCAAAGATGGGTCCCTCGCCGCAGAGCAGGATTATCAGGGAGGTGACAGTGGTTAACGATGTGGTTTGACAACATAAGTGTGTCAAGTTCGAATCCAGCTCTTTCCACAAAAAGACTTTTACTTATGACGCCTTCCGTAAGTACTAGATATTTTTCTAGGAAGAATTCTTAATGTATCGTAGTGCAGATATGTGTAAATGCATGCGATGTGACGTCACCGGAGGGAAAATAAGGACTAAGAAAAAGAGAAAGAGAACGATCACGATAGAGACGAGATAAGGTTCGCGATCACGTTCGAGACGTGAATGATGTTCAAGAAGAGGATTACTTGAGGGACGTCACAACGGTAACGAAAGAATGAGGAAATAAATGTCGTTGTACTAAACAAATAGTGAGTTGGAGTTATTTCCTATTTTTTGTCTTAGTCTCTTTTGCGACTTAAACTGGACACAACGTGTGTTAGTTCCCGAACAACGTTACATTAATCGAAAAATATTGGGCAAACGAATGCCAACAAAATCATCATTAATAATGCTCAACAACAACAATGACAACAATAATAACAAAAACGACAACAACAATAACGACGAGACAACAACAATAACAGCAACAACAACAAGGACAAAAACAACAACAACGATGACAACAATGACGACGACAGCAACAACATCAACAATGACAACAACAACATGATAACAAAAACAACTACGACAGCAACGACAACACAACGACAAAAAATAACAACGACAACAACAAAAATAACAACAACAACAAAAATAACAACAACAAAATAACAACAACAACAACAAAAATAACAACAACAACAACAAAAATAACAACGACAACAAAAATAACAACAACAAAAATAACAACGACAACAAAAATAACAACGACAACAACAACAACAACAAAAATAACAACAACAGCAAAAATAACAACAAAAATAACACCGACAACAACAAAAATATCAACAACAACAAAAATAATAACAAAAACAAAAATAACAACACCAACAACAAAAATAACGACAACAGCAAAAATAATAACAACAACAACAAAAATAACGACAACAACAAAAATAACGACAGCAAAAAAAAATAACAACGGCATCAACAAAAATAACAACGTCAACAACAAAAATAACAATGACAACAAAAATAACAACAACAACAATAATAACGACAACAACAAAATAACAACAACAAAAATAACAACGACTACAAAAATAACAACGGCATCAACAAAAATAACAACGTCAACAACAAAAATAACAACAACAAAAATAACGACAACAACAAAAATAACAACAACAACAAAAATAAATAACGACAACAACATAAATAACAACGACAGCCATAAAAACAACAACAATAACAACAAAAATAACAACAACAACAATAAAAATAACAACAGCAACAAAAACAACAACAACAACAATAACGGCAACAATCGGCCAAAGAAATCTTCGGACGATCATTATCTTCTCACATCGACCGAATTAAAAAATCAGATGCTGATTCGTTGAACTGCATAACAGTCTTTCACGTTTGATTAGCAAATGAGGAATTTACAAGCCAATGGAAATTAAAGTCTCACAAACTAACGAGTAAAGTTGGACTGATTGGCACAACAAATCGATTATGAATAAATATGAAACAACTAATATGTCATTGTTGAATATTGATACATTTTATTCAGCTTATTGATTGCTATATTATGCATGTTATTTGTGTGTTTTGCCAGTTGTCGCAAAAGGGAAAGTGAAATAGGCGAGAGGATAATTAGATAATTTAATACCAGAGAAGAATATTTAACACACTAATATAGAGTGGGTACTAATCCCTCGGCACCAGTAGTGGATTTACACCAGTTAAACCCTGTTTGGAAAATAAGACAAAAAAAAAAAAAAGCTGTTAACTTTAGCGCAAACATAACATTTCGACTTTAAGTTGTGAATTCTCTCATAACTGTTTACATTACACGCCGACGACATGGCATTCATAGGCACTTATTTTACTCAAATTCTCGTGTTAATTGCTGGTGGTCTAGAGGAAAAATGCTAGTCCACAGAGTCAAGGGTGACTTTGTGACTGGGTTCGACTATTCCGACCAGCAGTAATAATTAGGACTATGACAACAGCATATTCTTTTCATTGTTTTGACTCTAGAGTATATATCCGATACAGTTAGAGACAGTTAATCACTCGAGAACCACATCACTCTATATAACAGCATGTAAGATATCAACAGATATACACTCGAAGGCCAAAACAATGGAAAGAATAAGCTGTTAACATAGACCTAGTAATTATCTCTGTCTGAAAAAAATGTATACATATTTTTGCACCCACCTACACACGCACACACACACATATAGGTATGTATATATACATATACATATATATATACACACACACTATCATTTCAGTTTTAATTTTCAATTTATGCGCTAATAAGCAAAATTTATAATTACCCGCATCTATTTCGCTAGTAACATTTCCTCCGAATAGATGATTCATGCATTGAAAATCCATGGATTAAGGAAAATCTTTGATAATTATTTGTACTTCTTGTCATAAATGAATTTAGTTATGAATCTATTATATATATATATATATATATATATATATATATATATATATATATATATATATATATATAACTCTTGCTTGTTTTTCTTGTAATCCTCTTTTTCTCGTTTTCGACCTCCATTGGTCATCCTCAGGCGAGTAGTAAAAATACTTTCATTTTTCAATTTCATTTCAGGCAAGTAGTAAAACATAGTTTCATTTTTCAATTTCAATTTTTATTTTTTACTACTCGCCTGAGGACGACCCATGGAGGTCGAAAACGTTCGCGATTATGGGAAATTTCTTTTTTCACTCGGAAAAATCGTTCGGAAAATGGTCCGACAAAGAGAAAAGGAGGATTACAAGAAAAACAAGCAAGAGTTATCTGTGCTATTTAATGAAACGTGCCTAAAAGAAAAAATGCTGCCTAAATATACTAATATATATATATATATATATATATATATATATATATATATATATTAAAGCAATAGAAATGAAATGTTTACCCAATAAAAGCAAGTGTAAACTTCAACATAATATAAATATTAATATTTATATTATGTTAAAGAAAAGTTAAAAAAAAACACAATAGGAAGTAGAGCTTGTTATAAGGAAAATAAATCAAGACTGTAGATTAAAATTTACAAAATAATCCAAAAACAATTAAAAAAATACTTATTCCGCGGAATTTCAAAGAATGTTGTTTTTCTCTTCAGAGGAAAGAAAGATATAACCAAATTATTATTGTAGCCGAAATAAATATGGCATTAAATGAAACAGCACTTTGCGATGGTTGCTCATAAATGGGGAAAAAGTCTTCATGTCAGTTAAAACATGTGAGAAAAGGGACAAATGGGGGAAAAATCAATAGGGTATAGAAGGTCCAGAGTGCACGAAGACTCACTCGATGGTAAATCCAAAAAATCGAGGAAAAATATTTTAAAAACAGAAGTTCACAGTCACCTTCGATTAGAAAAGATTGCAGAGCGAGAAATATTCGATGGAAAATAAATCCAATGTAGCATAAAGGAAGCTTTTCCGACTTCGCGGTATAAGGATTTTTTTGAAAATTGTTTTTGGAGTATTCTGTCAAAACATAAATTTACTTGTAAATTTTAATTTACAGTCTTGATTTCTTTTCCTAATATATATATATATATATATATATATATATATATATATATATATATATATATATAATGTGGGTGTAGGTGTAAACATAGGCTCCTTCAGCCCTTAACAGACTATCGATACCTACGTAGGAGTGCCTGCGCGTGAAATTTATGTGACTGAGGTGCGCAATCTCAAACCACACCTCTTCTGAGTCGACATTGTTAAACACCAGTGGCAAGTGAAGTGTATGTACAGGACGTCTTGAAACAAATGCCGAGATAAACGGAGAGGATATACAGCGTCTAGACTTGCTCAACATTGCTTAACTTTGATGATCTAATGAGAACCGGTGTGTCAACGCAATTATGCCGTATATATATATATATATATATATATATATATATATATATATATATATATGGATATAAATATGTATGTAAATATATGTATGTAAATATATATGTAAATATATATGTATGTAAATATATATGTAAATATATATGTATGTAAATATATATGTAAATATGTATGTACGTAAATATATATGTAAATATATATGTATGTAAATATATATGTATGTATATATATGTATATATATGTAAATATATATGTTTATATATATATATATATATATATATATATATTTATCCGTGCCTAAACCTAAACCTAGATTCCATGAACAAAGTTTCTTTCTTAGAACTGTACACCTGTGGAACTTTCTTCCATTTGCCTGCTTTTAGGCTGACAATAATATGGTTGTCTTCAAGTCCAATGTAAACAAGTTCTTGATGAGCCGTTCCCCTTAAGTAATCGAAATTACCAAATTTCCACTACTAACAATTACTACGTCATTGTCCCATCGACCACTGTTAACCCTTATCCTGGAATAGCCTATTGGCCTTGAAAAGTAGCGATTTCTTTATATATATATATATATATATATATATATATATATATATATATATATGTAAATATATATATGTGTCTAAATATATATATATGTGTAAATATATATATATATGTAAATATATATATATTTACATATATATATATATAAATATATATATTCATATATGTATATATATGTGTGTGTGTGTAAATATATATATATGTAAATATATATGTGTATATATATGTATGAAGCGATGCTCTTTGTGTAAACAAATTGAGCTTAGGTATTTGGACAATGTCAAAACTGTTAATTCACTTCCCGCACAGATGCCAGTTAGAAGTTCCGACAGTTGTTTGGACGATCGGGTTTCGATCCTGGCTTGAGGTAGTTGCTTGTCTAGCCGCACTGATGAGTACTGTATGTGGATGACTATATGTAAATATATGCACACACACATACACACACACACACATATATATATAAATATATATATATATATATATATACATCTATATATATGTATATATATATAAATGTAAATATATATGTATATATAACATATAATATATATGTATATATACAGAATAATCGCGTATATATACACGGCATAATCGCATTCACACACACACACACACACACACATATATATATATTTATATATATCGATTGACTTCCTAGATGTAAATCCAATTAAATATAGGTGTATGTGCCTATGTGTGTGTGTGTTTAATACGTGCAGAATAATGTAATATCTGTAGGAAATCTTTAAAAGGAGTTCAATATGATATTGAGTAACAGTACAGACGTCATGAGTAAAAACAAACTACCAGCCATTAGAAATTGTCAATTTAATTTTAAATATTTCTTTTTACCTCATATATATATATATATATATATATATATATATATATATATATATATATATATATATATATTTATATATATATATATATATATATGTGACAAAAGTCTATATTCCAAATTTCAAAATGTTGACCATCTTACCGTTTATTTTTTTAAATATGTTGAAATACTCAATTCTTGACAACATATGTTTCGTAGCGTAGACTTATTTATGTAATTATTGTGTCAATTTTTAAATTTATTTGGCCCTTAACTCGTCAGAAGAAAAAAAAAAACTTATAAAGGAATATGGGTATTGCAAAATATGAAAATCGGAAGAGAAATTGCACTTGTTTTTCTTTTTGTTACGCCATATTTGAAGTTGAAAGACACGGAATGATCGGTCCTTTATTTATGGACTCATATCTGTGAGTGATAGACTTGAAAAAATTTTGTCTGTATGCTTATCAAATGGAGACTTGTTGGGCTCGTAGATTTATGTGATCTGAATTTATACGCATATTTATATGTATGTATTGTACATCTAATTTTCTTTTGTATATATTCATTTATATGTATATCTTGGCATATATGTGTCCGTATATATAAATTTGTATATTTGTATATTCGTATGCGTGTAGGTGTAATCGGGTGATTACTAATAAGCCCTCCCCCTCTTTGGGTTGAGCACTTTATAAATATATTTTCACCCAACGTATTTAAGCGATTAGGCGAAGTCCACTGTTTGTCTCTAAACAAACTCACAGTTTGAGCACTTTGCGACGGGCAAATGCTAATTTAAGAGGAATTTGATGAGTAAGATTTACGAGCACTTGTTCTTGGTCCGATGGTTAGAGCTGCCGACTCTCAACACAATGGTTGTAGGTTCGATCTACGGCTGGGAAAAGGTGAATGTCTAGCCGCACTGATTTGTTATACAACGAAACAATTAGCTATAATTCACATTTTTTGCTCGATTATCTATATATTGACCTTTTCCTTTTTGGCTGGTATCATCTTGAAAATATTATCTTAGTATTATATTTAATTAGACAATAATTCATTTCATTATCAAATCTGGGATTTAACTCATTTCTCTCTCTCTCTCTCTCTCTCTCTCTGTATATATATATATATATATATATATATATATATATATATATATATATATATATATACTAGCAAAAGTACCCGTCTTCGACTGGGTTCAAAAACAGCCTACAGAAAATGGACTGTGATTGATGAAAGTATGATAGGTTATGAAAAGGAGGGGATTGTAAAGAGATAGGTTTTGATACTCAAATATTTTACCCTAAGCAAAATATGATGAAAGTAAAGATAATTTTCGTGAAAATATATTTTGTATATCAACTTTGTTTCTATTCGTAGTCAAGAGTGACCAACAAAATGATGTTTCCTTACAAAGAGAAAATGTTATATATATAAGAATATAAATATACAAGAAATAAATGTTACCATAGTCAATAAAAGTTACTTTTATGGTAGAAAGGTTCATTGGTTGGTATTTTTAAGTAGTTTGTAAAAATTTTTATTTAATTCTCGAACTGGTTTTAAAAAAAATCAAAATGTCAGCGACTTTGAAATAGAGAGCCCCGTTTTCAATTTGAAGGAGGGGCACCTGAGCATTCTGTGTTAACAATTTAAGAGAGTTCCGTCAACGTAAAGAATATTTATAAACATATTTTAATGTTTTCCGTTATTTTGTGCTTGAGGAATATTCGATTATTGCATGTGTAGTGTATATAAAAATTCATTTAAGTAGTTATCGCCTCAAATTTCGTTTTAATTTCGGTTCGCTGAAATTATTTCAAGTAAAGAGAATTAAAAACAACAAAAAACATGAACTGAACTTTTATTGACTATGGTAACATTTATTTCTTGTATATTTATTTTTTCAGATAGTCGTTTGTTGGCTTTTCTGCTAAATACTCTTACTAAATAATATCGACGAAATATCAAAAAACAAAGAAACAAAAACAGTTTTGAAAACTAATGAAACTTTACTTACTTTAGTAAAATAATCCGAAAGAGTAAAATGGGATATTAAAACAGTAAACACGTAATCACTTTAGTTTTTAAAGCAAAGAATCGATATTAATATGAATAAGAAGAAAATGGCACCCTTTTCAAGCAGAACAACTTCGTTTCATTTTTACAGTATTAAACGGTGTAGTATTGCGCCGTTGGATTCAGGGTTGTACTATTGTAATGTAAAGAACACGCATAAAGAGTTGTAATCAACTGAATTCCTTCTAGTACACTGACAAAAAAAAAGCTTAAACAGATATATAAATAAAACTAAAAAGGTTGTGCAAATGTTTTTAAAAAGACACGTAATCACATGAGCAGGAATTTTTCCTTCTTTTGACACGATAACAAGTAACGTTCTTATTTTTTATTATTTATCTATTTTCGAAAGAGTGCCACGTGCAAGCGGAGAAGGAAAAAAAAACAGAATTATGCAAAATTTGTGTCGAGAATTGTCTTAAGTTCCGACTTTTTTGGGGGGGCTTTCACTTTAATAAGAACGTGAATTTATTCGACACAATATGATTCAACTCAAAAAAATAAATAAAAGCTAACGTGAATTAAGATTAAAGTTAAGGTGTTATTGTGGACCCTCACCCCTTTTAAAAAAACCTTGTTAAACTTTGCGACATATTTACATTCTATGGAGGTCAGGCGCGAACGAACACCCAATAATTTTATACCATATTTCTTCAAACTGAAACATGATTATCAAAGTATACTTACGCAAATAGATATGAAAAGTCTTTGTTAAAGTTTGTATCATATTTCCATGGAGTACAGACGCGAACACAGACCCCACAATTTTATTATACCATCCCTATTTAAGTTGAAACATACTTATCAAAATATTTTTATGTACATCTATATCAAAAACACTTGTAAACGGTTTTTTTTTCATTTTTTATTTCCATACATTGTGGGCCAGGCGCGAACGAAGACCCCACAATTTTTATGAACCACCGTTCTGCCAGATCAAACATACCCATTCCTGATCCTCGATACATCTATCATTATATGTAATCAGTTTTTTTTAAAATAGTCAACCATATAGGAGCCTATTCGTGACCAGACAGACATACAGACACACACACACGTTCAGTTTTATATTATAGATATATGATTCTGGAACGATCAAATAGTACTAGTATAGAAATGAAAATGATTTAAAATCAAATGTGCTAGACAGGACACTTGGTAATTGTTGGAGGACAAAAGACTTCCTAAACAACTCGTTTATGCTGAGGTAGATAAGGGTAAAAGACCACAACATTAGCGAAAAAGCTTTAAGGATTCTCTGAAAAACAACTTGAAAATATTTCAGATGGATGTATGTAACCGGGTAGCCCAAACGAAATATGGATCATTGTCGAGAAATATCATAAGAGAAAGTTGTAAGATTTTTGAAGAGTAGCGTGTAGATCTTGTTGCCTTAAAACGTGTTTTTAAGAAATCGGGACAATAATATAATGTCTGAAAACTTACAACTGGAACCGCAGCACACTGTATGTGACAGATACCTGTTGTGAAAATCTGGTTTTGTCAATCATTTGAAATCACTCAATCAAAGACAGGAACAACAGTCTTATGAGGAGGCTTTTACAGCACATTTAACAACGCGAAGTCGTCATATTTATGGTCTAATACGACACAACATTCGAGGGTTCACAATATTATCATACGGTCACCTTTACAAGAAGGAAAGCTTTTATGTCACATATGTGTACTTTTATGTAGGACTAAAGCTGGATTAAAAAGTCGCCGACGTGCACACAGCCGCACAATACTGTTAAGCTGGTAAACTTCAGTCAAAAGTAGCAATCATATATATATATATATATATATATATATATATATATATATATATATATATATATATATAGTAACAATTATTTTTTACCATTTTTAACCACTAGTGTTTCATGGTACGTTAGTCGAGATCCTAAATCCGTAGTATTAGCTTTCTGAGAAACAATGATTTCTTCTACCGCTAATAATTTGCTTCGTTTTTCAATCTCTTAAATTCTATACAACTTTTATTATTTAATTTATTGCATTCTTTTTCTTCTTTGCTTTTACTTTTCTTTCATTTTCCCCATCTAATTTTCTGTTTTTATTATCTTATTTATTTATTTCTGTTCCCTTACGCGTTAGTATATTTTATTTTTATGTCTCCTTCTTTTTCTCCTTTTCTTTTTTATTTGTTTCCTTTATTTCTCACTTTTTTCCATTGATTTATTCCCTTCCATTCTTTTTATATTTTCTTCCGGTTCTTTTTTCTTCCGATCTTTCTTTTTCTCTCTTTTTTCCTCTTTCTTTCCTTCGTTTCTCGCTTTCTTTTTTCTTCTTATGTTTTGCCCTTCCATTTTTCTTCCTCTGTTTTTCTCTTTCCTTCATTTTCTCCCTTTTTTACCCCTTTCCTTGTTTTCTCTTTTCTCTTTTCCTTCTTTTTTCTTTTTTCTACTGTACTTTATTGATTCAATTAATTCTTTTTATTCATCCCCCATCTCTTCTGTCTGCATTCCTGTTTGTCTGTCTTTCTGTCTTTCTGTCTTTCTGTCTGTCTGTCTGTCTGTCTCTCTCTCTCTCTCTCTCCACACACACACACACACACACACACACACACACACACACACACACACACACACATATATATATATATATATATATATATATATATATATATATATATATATATATATACTTCCACCTTTCTTCTTTTCTTCCATCATTCTCATCCGCCATCTTTTTTCTTCCTCATTTGCATTACTTACTCCTCCCTAGTTTCTTTCATCCATCACGGCCCCCGCACAATACAAATGAATGATAAAAATGACCCATTACCCAAAACAGACGCTGACCATCTGCTAATCGAAAACAAATAAATAAATACGCAAATAAATAAATAATCAGATATTGTCAGAAAAAAATAAATAAATAATCAGATATTCCCAGACACATAATGAAAGTAAAATGGCGGAAATAAATTGACATTATTGTATAATATTTCCCATCATGCATTGCAAGTCATTCAATAAGACGACTTCTCACGGGATTTTGCAATTTTATTGTGTTTATACAGTCCAACTTTTTATTTCCGTTTCTATATTGTCATTTATTTAGTTTTACTTTAGCTTCCCCACAAATAGATTTGTTAATTATTTCCCCGCGCTTTCTTAGAAGGAGTCGCATATTCCATAGACACAAAAGCCTCGACGTGGTTTCTCGTCGATCGTCGATAATCTTCAGTGTTATTTTCACAACGTTTCGGTCGATGTAACTTCCGATATTCTTCAGGTGTATTTTGTCGAACTCGGAAATCTGCACTGAATTTCGAACGGAACTATTTATTTAATTCACAGGTATATCGTACTGTTGAGTAAAAGTCCCAATTATTTTTCGATTGTATTTTGAATTTGATTAAAACTTCAACTTTCAGAAGACAATTTACCAATTTCTTTATCCATGTCGCCATGACTTCTTGCAGATACTCGAGATGAGAGCAGTAATCCTAAGAATCCAAATAATAAGAATAATCAATCCTTATCTAAAAAAAAAAATTCAGAAACGGTGTATGTTTCTGTTTGCAAATCTCGTTGGGGTGGCTATTTTCTTTCTGAGATTCTCATGCATGTCTGCTTTTGAGGAAAAATCGACTCTGGGACTTCTTGGTCTTGCCTTCACATCAAATCTTTCTTAGAGTTCGTATATTGCTCTCCGTTCTGCTTGTAAACTCGATTCTCTCTATCGCTCCAGACACTTTCTCATATCAGAAGCTATTCTCCATTTCTATAAATCTCCTGTTTAACAATGTGTGGAATGATTTAATCATATCTGTACTGTTGGATCTCTGTCCGATTTAACGGTTTTTGTTGCAATGCCGAAATATATCTGTAATTTGATTGCCCCTACACTTTCTTCTGATCTGCAAGCGCTCTTTCACATATATGATATTGCTAGTCTCAGTCTTTTCTATAAATATTATTAGTGTATGTGTTTTTCAGAACTGTCTGATCTATTTCCTGCTTCCTTTGTTCTGGTTCGTTTGGCTTGTTAGTCACGTGGAACTCCTCTCCTGTTGACTGTTTTCCTTTTATCTCTAGCATTGTTTTTTTTTTTCAGAACTGAGATCAATGGGAATCTCCTATCTACTTCTGTTCTTGTTGGATCCTTACATCAAGTAGCTTCATGCCTAGTCTCAAGCGATATCCGTAAAAAAGCAAAACGAACAACAAAAAACCCGACAAGTCGCTAATATGTGATGTGACGTGTATTAACACTTTTGCTTCCTCGTCAATGACTAAATATGCGACAAACGTTGAATATGTAGCACCGTAAACTGATACATACAATCAGTCAGAGATCATTTTAAATTGACTGAGCAAAACAAACGGATTTCTATCGCCATTATTCGAGAGAACGTCATGAGAAAGCTCCTGATCTGCCAAGCCAGCAGGACATCCGATGAAAATTCGCCACGTTCCAAATAATTTTGTTTTTAAATTTAGCGATTGAAAAAGATTTCTATGGATTCTAAATTTGAATATAATATTCATGTTTAGTCTAATGTTGAATTATGTATCGAGCAAATTTATTCAACAAATTTATTGTTATAAGGGACATAATTACGGATAGCACCGGATACGAAACGGTGTATAAAAGAGCGTCTTGCATTGTCTTGGAGTCAGTTCAGTGGTACGCACTAGTCCGACCGTCTCGCGTCTTACACTCTCCAAGTGTAGTCAGGATTAACCAAGCTCCCAGGACGAGCGTTCCGCTCACACACGTTAAGTTACCTTTTTCCTTTACCTTCATTTACGCGTATATCAACTTCAAGGCGAGCAGCCATTTTGTATTGTGTATTATTTTCGAAGTACGAATAAACCTTTTTGTTACGCATTCCACTCGGCGTATTTTGTCATGTTATTATATACCGTCAAAACGGGATATAACATTTATTCAATAAATTTGTTGAATAAATTTAGAATGTAAAGGAGAATATTACTGGAACACTCGGATTTTTAGATATCTAATATAAGAATCAAGAAATCCGTGACAATGATTCTCTTTCTCTCTCTCTCTCTCTCTCTCTCCCTCTCTCTCTACCGATGATTTTATGTCTCTGACTGTCTGTCTGTCTTTCCCCCTCTTTCTGTCTCTGTCTGTCTTTCTCTCTCACTGTGTCTCTGTCTCTTTTTCTTTCTCGCACGCGCGTTGTCGTACAGTGTTCGAATGTAAACAAAACAGATATAACTCTTTCTCTGACTCTGTCTCTGTCTATCTCTCTCTTTCACATTTAGAGAGAGAGAGAGATAGAGAAAGAAAGAGGGATATATAGAGAGATAGATAGATAAATAGATAAATATATAGATAGAAAGAGAGAGAGAGAGAGAGAGAGAGAGAGAGAGGTCAAAACCAAATACCTCTGTGCGGCTCAATAATTGCTTTATTTAATGTAAAACGCTGGCCTCCTGTATCGGTATACGCTATGTTAGATAACGGCTTGCGCGTTTGTTTAAGTTTATAGAATAATCTTGAATAAGGGATCTGTCTGATCTAAGCCAATGTGAATAGCAGGTATGTTGTAAAGGAGAATTTATCATTTTTCGAATCGATGGACGGGAATTTAACGTTTGGGCTATTAGTTTATGAATTAGTTACGAAGGGTGTAACCACAATATCCATACCATGTGTATAAATCCTTGCGGTGTTTATGGAGATTGGTAGGAGGACTTCCTCAATAGGGGAGAAAATCGGGGCTACTTCCTCTGTAGGTTGATGCGATAGTGCTGGTGTAGCTCCTCGTATGGAATAGGATTTTATTTGAAAAGCAGGATATGTCAAAAAAGTCTTTATAAAGTTACATAAGATAGTGGCTAATAGGCTAGACATAACTAATTTGTATGTGACATCTGTTGTTGTAAACTTACGGAATTTTTGTCCAAAGGGGAAAAACTACGATGGTTTTATTATATATAGGGATATATATATATACATATATATGCATATACATACACACCACACGCACGCGCACACACACGCACACACACACACATATATATATGTATATATAAATACCCGTTCACATACACCTTTCACGATAAAGATAGAACCCAGAATTAGATAGAATCGAGCAATTGCATCGACAACAGACAACGCCAGACCTAAAGTGGGTTTCGATGTACTGCATATAAGAATCGTTAAGTCGATGTTTGTAGATGTGATATCTACCGCCTGCATACCAGCAGTAACCATCTTAGCTGTATAAGACGCGTTGCTTGTCACATCGAAGAATGTAGAACTGGATAAAAATATAAGAATTTAAAAAATCGAAGCATAGCCAATAGATTGCGCCGTTGCCCATATGGTTAGGTCGTCACTATTGCACACTTCATGAGTGCAACTATTCTATCTAATTCTGGGTTCTAGCTTTATCCTGAAAGGTGTATGTGAACGGGTATTTATATATCTATTTATAATCTGCTCTTAATGTCTAATATATATTTATATATCTTTATTGGAATGGCAAAATTTTAAAATAATAGAGAAGAAATGGATCATATTCAGATGTTTGATCGACTAAAACACGAATAGAATAACAAAGAGGGAAGAAAAAACAGGAATATGACATATTATAAATAAAAGAGAATCGCCAATCTGATAGGCCCTGAACTGGCATCTAAGCTTCAGCCTCTGTCCCATCGACGAAACGTTGCATCCCTCTGCCTGTTCTGCAAGTATTTTAATGGTGAATGCTCTGACGAACTGCAAGCACTTGTGCCCCCACGACGTGAACACCCTCGACAGACCCGACAGGCTGCAAAATCTCACCCCCACACTGTAGATATCCCTAGATGTAAAAGATCTTTCTACTCCAGTAGTTTCTTCCCCAGAACTGCTAGACTTTGGAATTCCATTCCAGGTCCCTGCTTCCCCAACTGTACTGACGTACAGAAGTTCAAGTGCAACGTGAACCAACATCTTGCTGCCCAAATACCTACATAGTACCCCAGTAGTTGTTGCCCCTGATAGTAGCCCTCTACACCAAAGTGACAATGTGCCTTGTTTGGGGTGAAAATGTAATATAAAAAAAAAATATATATAATTAGGTAAAATAAGTTGATTAAAATAGAGAATCACAAAATATAATAAAACCCGAAACGCTTTTCGTCAGACCACGTTTTTTAAAGGATATATGTCCGAGATAGAAACATATTTTTTTTTTTATTTTACCTTGTCTCTTTCAACATTAACAACTTATTTACTAATGTCTCAGTAGGCGGGGTTATTAATAGTTGTGCCGATTTTCTTCATAGAGGCACCATACCCGTCTTCTCTTTTTCCGTTTAAGTTTTTTTTTTCATTCCTATCCCCCTCGCTTACTAGTATTTTTACAAAAACAACTTTTTCTTGGACATATAGCCTTGAAAAGTGGTCTAACGGAAGGCGCCTCGGGTTTTATCATATTTCGTGATTCTCTCTTTTAAACGACTTATTTATATTACTCAATTATATATTATTATTATCTTTTTTTTTCGCTCTTCGTATTTTAGTCGAATATATATATATATATATATATATATATATATATATATATATAAGGATATTCTAGTTCGCTTGAAGCATTGTTCGAAAGAGGTTGATTATTTAAGAATGTGACAATGCAGTTTTGTAAAAATACGAGACAAAGTAAACAACAAATGACTGTATTAAAAAATTAAATGAATTCTATACATTCTTTACATTATATTCTAGGAATACTTCCTTTTCAGAAATAAATTACCTCTTAATCAGTGTGTTTTTACGCGCAATAAGTTATTTTTTGAGAATTAAGGTAAAGTGGAAAATAAAAGACGTTAACACTAGTGTGGGGACAATTAATTGGGATCGAAAAATTGGAACTTTTCAAGGTACCGGAATCGGAAAAATTTGTACATATTTTCCGAAGCCAAAACGATTCTTTAATTATTTTTTGTTTATTTGATTTTGTTAAAACAAAATATTTCACTGCTGGTAGTAATAATAAAATAATAAATATTTATTCATTTTAAACTACCAGCAACGCTAAAACCTATATACCAACCCCCTCCCCACAAGTGTATTTTTATGTTTGAGAAAATGTGTGCACTTTTAACACGTGTTTTTACGGTAATCAGGAAAAATAGCAACTTTATAGTTAAATATTTAGAGATTTATGAAGAATCGGATATTGTATCTGAATCGGTAATTGTGTCGGAATCGGTAATTGTGTCGGAATCAGGACGACCGCAATGATTTTTTTCGTAAAGTATGAAGCATTAGATGATACAAACATGTGTACTTAATTTCTATTTACAAACAAATCCTACTTTTCTTCAGAACGTTCTCGGACATTTTGAGATTTCAACGCTTTATTTTTATTGTCTTACAAGTAGGCGAATAAAATTCGTTAATTTTTATGGATAGATTGTATAGTTATTTTATCCAAAACATTCACACTAGTCAGAGTTCTCCTTGGCATAATCCTGCCATTTAAGGGTCTAATTCCAGAAACTCCAAATTTCTTACTTTTTAAAATGTGATATACTTCAGCTCCATTCAAGAATGTACTACATACTTCGTACTTTAGGAGAGGTGGTTAATTGCTAAACACCCGAAGCACATCTATCGGGGAATGCTGGCGGTTCGTCCTCTGAGAATTCCTTCTTGTGTCACATTGCGTATGATAAAAACTGTCCGGGATGGCTGTACATCCAAAATACATAGCATTAATGTGTGCTCCATAGGTCAATCCTTGAAGATTTATTATTCTTGATATTTATAAACGACTTACCTGATGTAATTGTCACCGAGATGGGTATATTTGCTGATGACACAAAGTCCTGTTCGAGATATGTGGGTAGTACAAATGCACACATATCCGACGCAATGCCCGAATCTTTAGAAAAGAACCTCTAGTCTGTAGGAGAATGGGGACGCAAAATGATGGAAACTTTTGAATGCTAATAAGACGAACCTCAATTCTTTAACAATTATAAGTAATCTTTCTTACTACAGATTACCATGACAAATAGCACTCTCCTTGAAAGTTCACCATTCAAACCCCTGAGCTAAACATTCACGGATAACATGGATTAGAACAAGTAAATAAAAGACATTGCTAAGACTGCTGCAAAGAATTTAGACTCCTGCTACTGCGTTAGGAAACTTCTCAAACCTGCCAACATCATGTAGTTAACAACATACAGTACTGTTTCATTGTATCACAGCTCATAAGTGCGGCTAGACTGAGACTTATTTTTGACTAGAGACTGAACCTGCAGCTATCTAGTTAATAGTCGACGGTTGTAAACTCTAGCCCATAGGATTTGTGCTTGTAAACGACCTCATTTAATTAGATACCCGCCCACCGCTTTTACAGTGCTCGATCTGCTTATTTTTTTACAATCAAGCAAACAGAGAGCATATATATATTGTTTAAACTATATCTTAAATATATATATATATATATGAGAGAGAGAGAGAGAGAGAGAGAGAGAGAGAGAGAGAGAAATAAAAAAAACGAACAAACCAAATTACGTGTTCATTATCGTTTCGTCTTTATTTAGAGACTTCCTTTGGATAGATGAAATTAAGAAAACAAAATGCCAGTACAAATATTTGAAGATATATTTTTGATGTAATGTAATATATGACCTTGTTTCTTTTCAGAAACAGAAAAAGTCGTTGGAAATTTAAAAAAAAAAGAGGTTGGGAGCATAGCATTGTGAAAGAGAGTAAGTTTTTTTAGTTTTTTTTTACACAGGCATAACCACATTATCAAGGCATAGAGGCCACTCGAGGATAAGGATTAAAGAGTGTACAGTAGAAATTGGACAATATAGTAATCGTTAGTACTGGAAATTCGGCAAATTTGTTACCTTATATGGAACGGCTCATCAAGAACTTGTTTACGTTGGACTTGAAGACAACCATATTGTAGTCAGCCGGAAAGCAGGAAAACAGAAGACAATTCCACAGGCGTGCATTTCTAAGAAAGAAGCTTTGTTCATGGAATCTACGTTTAGGTTTAGGCACAGATAAAGAGTGTGGGGATTATTGATAGTGTTTTCAGCTAAACGAGTGTTTCTTGTGAAAGTTTGGCGAGGGGAGCATAGACTGAAGCTCAGTCGAACACTTTCCATGAAAATAACGATACATCAGAGACAAACTCGCAACATCTCTTCCGGGAGATAGAGTTGCAGGGAAGAGAAAAGGACATCTACGAGGCTATGAAGTCTATTTTGAACTCTATCAAGGCAGGACAAGTCCTTTCTAGCAGCTCCTGCTTTATATTCTTTTTGGAACAAATATATCCGTTATAATTTGAATATCGATGTGTAGCTGAAATGAAATGTGTACATTTTTTAATGTAATTTATTGATTGATTATATGGATTAATTATTATAGGAGGTATTTTCTATAGTGTGAGAGTGTTAACCCGTGTTAAAACTGAATTATGTTCTTTTAATAGAAGTTATTAATGGTGATACATTATAGAAACCCCCACTCTCTTTGATTGGGCTTGAATTTTCGATAAGCACTGATTCAAAAAGTCCCCGTCACGATTCATTTGAAATAAATTTAACTATTTTTACTTGTTTGAAGTTAAAAATATGATTATGCTGCAATGAATGAGAGAATGATGCATTCAGAGAATTACTATTTCTTATATCTCTTTTATGTTCGTTGAGCCTTTTCTCTAATCTGCGTTGGGTTTTACCATGATGGACATTTTGGCGAAGAATAGTGTATATACCTGCATTGGAAACTGTCTTGTTTTGGAGATTTTTTGATGTTTTAATATTTGTTTTACGTTTGTAATGCGGTTTGTATGATTGAAATTCCTAGTTTGTTTACCGTGTTGCAAAACATTGTATGTCCATTTATGAGAGAACTGTCTTGTGTATATAATTTTTGCTTATTCATCCTGGAAAATATTTGTTAAATTTAACAATTTGTTAAATTTAATACCAAACCTTTTTTTGATCCGGCTAAGTGTCCAATTTATCTGAAACTCCCTTATATTGGTTCTATCAGTAAAGGGGTTGTCGATAAAATTACCTCTCACTGTTTCTATGCGGTGCAGCCTCGTGTGGTGTTCGGCACTAAAACTGCCTTCCCAGCTTTTAAGAAAGATACACTTCCCACACTACAAAAAAGTTTAGTTGTATATCAATTTAAATGTCAGTGTGATGCTGACTATGTGGGTCGTACGTTTCAACGGCTGGGAGCCAGATTGGCATAGCATGTCCCTGCGTGTTTTTGAAAGTCCAGAGGGACTAGAATAAACACATTGTTGAACACATCCGGGCGTTCACAGAACACTTCCAGGCATTTACGGAGCACATCCGGGCGCTCACCTATTCATGAGTCATCAAATTGTGCGCACTTGTATGACAATAAAACATGTGGTGAAGCGTATTCGGATGGCTGCTTTCACATTGTACACAAGGCCCGTTCCAAACAACATCTCAATATTTTGGAGGTCGTAACTGTACTAATGCGCAAACTATCGCTCTGTAGGCAAAAAGGACCTGTCGCATAACCTGTTTAAAGAACTCTGATTTACCGGGAAGAAAAAATGCCTACATTGCGTCTTTATTTCTTGTTTCTGCACTTATTTGCAGGCAAGTTAAAGTTTTTTTTATTTTTTATTTTATTTTGTCCCAAGTTCTGAAATATGGACGATATATCACGGGTTATTCATTCATTTAATTCACCCCGTGTAGTTTTATAATTTTTTCACCCCTCTCTTCACCTCCATTTTTCTATTGTGTAATTGTTTTATTTATTTCGCGTCCGACGTGATCTCTTGACAAGGGTCGGACGAAAGGTACCTCGAAGTTCATTTTCATTTTAGTCGAATAGTCTTTTGACTGTTTTTAGTGTCTATTTTTTTCTCCCTGCATCGATCTTCTCACAAATTCTAATGACTCCACTTATCCTTTTAAAACTGTAATAAAATTTTGTACCACAAAAAAAAAACTTTATATATATATATATATATATATATACATATATATATATATAAGTTTGTGTGTTTGTGTATGTGTGTATATATGTACACAATTATAACTATATATATATATATATATATATATATATGTATATATATATATCCCCTTTAAAATAGTACGTATGCCCCATAACGATAGCACCTGCCCTGTTTGTATGTTTTATGGAACCATTATGTCAGAGTTTTTGAGAATAGCTCGCGTTACTTTAAAACTAACAGACTTTATACCACCAGTTTCTAGTTTAGTAATAAGGATGATAAAAACAAGGTGGGGATAAAAATAAAATATTAAAACAGTTAAATAAAGCATTTGTTCGTTATCCTGATGCTTTTGAATCGTTGAAGATAAACCAGACTATATTAATAAAGGAAATCCAAAACTATATTAGCAATGTATAAAATGTATTTACATATAACAAATTTATTAAAAAAAAATGTATATATTTTTAACCTTAATATATCTAATTTTAAATAAGAATGTAAATATACTAAATAATAATCATAGTGGGGGTGATAAGTAGTTAAATGGATTCATCCTAATCTTATAAATACAAGACTGATAAATTAAAAAATTAAAAAATGTATCCATTTTAAATGTGGAAATTGATGAATCGCACAGGTAAGAAATTCATTTTTATAGTATGAAAAGGTTAGTAATTGCAATTAAGAATAGAAAACTGGATCAAGTGTTTGAAACATGTCTTCTTCCTAAGATTAAGGGTGGTGGTGTTTGATCAACACTGCTGGGGAGCCATGATGTAATATACTGTTTTGTTTTTAAATCCACGAAACAATGTTTCATGGTAAACAACTGATGCTCCCTTGAAAAATAAATTATTGGTATTATAGTAAATTCGAGAGCGAGTTGATGCAGTGATTGCAGGTGATTAAATGACTTACTGACTAGATGGTTTTCTAACGAATGATAAAAAATATTTTTTGTATAGTTTTAAAGGTTAAAAACTTCCAAGACTATATATATATATATATATATATATATATATATATATATATATATATACATATATATATATACATACATACATATATATATATATGTATATATATATGTATAGTTATAGGGGCAAAATCTTACGTGATTTGTTAGGAATCTAGAAAGAACAACATAGTTAATGGGCACGTAATATCTTATTCAACAATATGCATTCAGTTTTCTAGACGAGAGAACAAGTAAGAGTACAAAAGAAATCGAAATAATAAGAGATTAGCTAGTGAGTGTCGCTCTTATGAAAGGTCAATTGCTTGTCAGCCGAGTCCCTTCAGTACGGACACAGTTATCTTAATTGACTATCATTAACGAAAGTCATTTTCAAAGCCGTTCATCTCATGTAGTTCAATTGCGTTGTCCACTACGATAAAATCATCGGTGATTCTCAAGAGGTCAGTCAATCTAACTGTTGATCTATCCATATTAGCTAACTCTCTGTCTGTGTAGGCGTCTATCTCTCTATCAATCTCTATGCAGGCGTTTCTTATCTATCTATTTATCTACGTCCATTACCGCCCTCTTATCTATGTATTATGCATGTATCTCTTCTTCTTCTTCTTCTTCTTCTTCTTCTTCTTCTGTCTCCTCCTCCTCCTCCTCCTCCTCTCTCTCTTTCTCTTTTTTTATAGCCTCTTTATATATTAATAGATAAAAGTAAAAATACCACAAAGAAAAATCCTCCACGAGTCTAATTTTTTCCTTTGCTGTATTCTTGTTTATCTCTAGCCCCGGTGACTAAATAAACAGTTTGTATAGTGATATTACATGCGAAAACATGATTATAAAAATGTAGCATAATACATAACACACAAAAAGGCACGGCCGTATTGTAAGATAAGATTCCTAATACTTGATCCAGTGTTTAAATTGTCGGACCAGCTGTACGATTACGTAATTTAATACCGTAAAACAAGAAACATTTATATGTCCATAATATCAAGAACATTATTTCTCTATATAATCCAACATACACGGTTATTCCCGTCTATAAAAAGTCATTATAAGAAAAGAAACACCGGGACTATACATTATTTCAAAATGGCGAAGCTATCTGTCATTTTTTTTTTTTAAAGGTGGTCACCACTTATCGAGGCCCGGAAGCCACTCAGAGATAAGGGTTATTGTAAGTACAGTACGTTAGTGTGGGTATTTAAAGTGTCTACTTAAGAGGGGCGGTTCATCAGGAATTTGTTTACGTTGGACTTGAAGACATCCAAGTTGTAGTCAGGTGGGAAGCAGGCAGACGGAACAGAGTTCCACAGGCATGTAGTTCTAAGAAAGAAGCTTTGTTCATGGAATCTACGTTTTGATTTAGGCATAGATAAAGACTGGGGAAAGTTTTGGACAGTGGATTCAGCTAGACGGGTGTTTTTTGTAAAAGATTGGCGAGGGGGACCACAGATTGGAGTTCAGACGAGCACCTGCCATGGAAATAACGATAAAACAAAGATAGGCTCGCAACGTCTCTTCTGTGGGAGAGAGGTTGCAGGGAAGAGAGAAGGGCCTCCCCCACTAAGCCACGAAGTCTATTTTGTACTCTGTCAGGGCATCATAGGCTGTTTTTAGCAGCTCCTGTCCAGATATGGCAGCAGTATTCCATCCTTGGACGTACTTGGCTTTTATATAGATAGAGAATTACATCAGTAGTGAGATATCTTCTGGAGCGGTAGAAGGGTCCCACCATCTTTCCAGCGACCTTGGCAACAGACTTGATGTACGTGTTCCATTTCAGATCAGGAGTGAAGGTCAAGCGCAGAAGCTTGTCAAAACATGGGGCTTCTCCTAGACGAGAGCCATCCATTTCAATTGATGCCAGATGGAGATCAGAGCGTTGATGATGTAAAGATAGGAGTTTGGTTTTAGATACATTAAAGGTAACCAGCCACGTCTTCCCCCACTGAACCACGCGTTCGAGATCAGAGGAGAGAGAATCAGAGAGAGCTTTGTCATTTACGGCCTTTGATGTGTTGCTGTAGATGGTCGTGTCATCAGCATAGATGTCAACGAATGATTTAAGTATGTGTTTAGGGAGATCATTGATGTAGATCAGGAAGAGAGTTGTGCCCAGGATGGATCCTTGAGGGACTCCAGCATTAATACGACAGGCCTCTGATTTTTGTCTATCAACCACTACTCTTATGAGCCTATCAGAGAGAAATGATTTAATGATAGAGATAATATTTCCAGTTATACCGTAGCTGGAGATCTTGTGAAGTAGGCCTTTATGCCATACTTTGTCGAAGGCCTTTGATATGTCAGGAGCAATTGCCCTGGAAAGGAAGCCTTTGCAAGAGATTCACTAATCCTATGAGATATAACCGTTAGCACATCTGCGGTAGATCTTGCAGAACGGAAACCATATTGCGTGTCACTAAGAAGGTTATTTCTGCTGAGGTGGTTGACTATTTCTCTATTTAATATGGATTCCAGCAACTTACTCATGACACACAGGAGACTTATTATCACCTGAGTTCTTAAATACAGGACATACTGATGAGGTTTTCCAAGGTGCTGGAAAGCACTTCTCCTTAAGGCAACGCTTAAACAGTTTCGTAAGTATAGGAGCAATATCTGGTTGAAGCTTTTTTAACACTATAATTGGGATGCCGTCAGGGACAGTAGCTTTACTAGAATCAAGGTTCTTGATTAGCTTGGTGACCTCATGCACAGATATTTGTATGTTACCTAGTATGTTCTGTGTTATAAGAGGAAATATGGGGAGTTGATGGCCTTCGTCGCATAGGGTAGAATTAGCTGCAAAGTTTTTGGCAAATAGTTTGGCCTTGTCTGAAGGTGAGGAGATGAACTCTGGTCCGTTGATAATGGTTGGGATAGAACGCACACTTCTGTTCAGGATCCTTTTTGTTATTTGCCAGAACTGGTGGGAACAAAGCCGCTGATCAGCTACTTTGGATTTAACAGACTGGGCATATAGCTCTCTTGCATTTTTTATTACTCTTTTACAGTGGTTGCTGGCGTTCCTGAAAGCAGCTTTAGTCTCAGTGCATCTATTACGTTGGTAGCTATGGAAAATGTGATTTCTGTGCGCAATAGCAGCAGCACATTCTGGGGAGAACCATGGCTGGCTGTTAGGTTTTTGTTGGAATTTTTTAGATGGTATGAATCAGTCTATGCCTACAATTCACCATTTGGTCAGGTCTGATACTATAGAGGACACATACTTTTTAAACATGGAATGCAGAGGTAGATCAGATATAAATGTACGGAAGCTATGGAGTATCGGTATACAGTACGGTGGAGGGGTACGTCTGGGGACTTATTACATTTCATTTTTATCTTAACTGATACGACGGAGTGGTCGGATGATCCTAGAGGAAACATGAACATAGCTCAGGAGAAGTCGAGAGAAAAAGGTCTAGGAGGCTTGCATATTGACCTGCAGTATCAAGCACACAGGTGGGCTCGCGAACAATCTGAGTGAGGTCATAAGCAATGGCAAGATCATGACACCCCCCGCCCTCATCGTCCGTCTTATTTGAGTGGGTCAGCCATTCCACGTTAGGGAGAAGAAAAAGCTGATTTAAAGGTCAGTAGTACTTGGTAAAGATGTCGGAAATTCTTTTATCTCTATGTCTATCCTCACTAGTAAGGGTGCTGTTAACCAAGTACTACTGACCTTTAAAGCAGCTTTTTCTTCTCCCTAACGTGAAATGGCTGACCCACTCAAATAAGACGGACGATGAGGGCGGGGGGTGTCATGATCTTGTCATTGCTTATGACCTCACTCAGATTGGATGTTAGCCGTGGGTGGTGCAGACAGGATGTGGTCTATTTTCTCAGATATGCTCTTAAAGTTAGTAACTCCGCTGTTGTGGGGCCGATAGAGGGCAAATACAAATGCAGTGGTGTAAGCAAGTACAACCCAGAAGCACATATATGGTAAATTAGGATCTTCTCTAGAGATATCCCTGCCACATGGGAAGCCATCTTTAATGTAGGCACATATTCCATTCCCATGGCGATCATGGGGGTCAGAATTAGATGTTAAATTAGAGTATCCGTTAATTATGAACTCATCTAGGGAAGTGGTCGGCCCTATTCCAGTTTCGCTTAGAAAGAATATGCCCGGTGTCGTCTCCTGTAATTGAGTTTCAACCTCTGGATGGTTGGAACATAGACCCCTGATGCTGGAGGAGACATGGTAGTAGGGGTCTACGTTGGAAGATGGGGTTCTAGGTTTATTCGAGTTTTTTTTTAGATGTTTCATGTTGAGGTTTTGGGATTTGTGGAACAGGTCGGCATACTTGGTTAGAGCAGCACAGAGAGGGAAAGTAAGAGAGAAAAAGGCAGGATTTTTTAGTAGCACATGAAAAGGTAAAGCCGTAACAATTACCCACTAGTATGGCATCGAGAGGCCCCAGCAGAGACTACTGCATGGTCCAGAGTCCATTCACCAAATGGCAATACAGCAGTCCCAGTATTTTGCGCCTGCTGATAGGACAGCCTCCTTAGTGGTTAATCCAAGGTTCGGGTCCCTGACTATCAGGCGGATAACGTCAGCCCAGACAAAATGTTTACCTCCAGTACCCTTACTAGTGACATGGCCACGAGGATAGACATAGAGATAAAAGAATTTCCAACATCTCACACTTCTTTTTACCAAGTACTACTGACCTTTAAAGCAGCTTTTTTTCACCCTTTGTCAGAAAAATCACTCATTTGCATGAGGACTGAGGGACAAAAAAAGAAGAAGCGAGAGTTACTGGAGCTGCCGATAACACATCCACCTTATAATTAAAATCCAATAATTAACTTTTATCAATCTGTGAAGTCGGCTTAATATTAATTTACATTTGAGTTTAGATAATTATTCAAGATTTTAATTTGGAAGGTTCTCATTTACATAGGTGACTTTTTTCTTTTCGTTTTATATGTAAAAAGACGATATTGGTTAACAGCATATTTGACAAACATTTCAGAACAACAAAAAAGCAAGATAAGATAGGTAAACTTTAGTTACGAGTTTTTAAGTCAAAGCTGTAATAAGAAAACAGTTAGCGGTAATTAGTACAAATTAGGTTCAAAAGTTGGAAACATCTTTTTAACCTTAGCTGAAGAATCTGGAAACAGCGACCTACCCTTTATTAGGGTCATAGCGGAAATGGGAACCTAGCAGACTAATTCTAGCTACATAAGGATATGGTGGGCGACGTTGTGGGTGTATTTTGGAGGCGGGGGGTATTGCTTTCATTTATTTTTTATTTAGTCATTACCTGATGCATGTTTTCTGGTTATTATCAATCAATTTAATTTAATATTTATACGATAATTTATATAATAATTTAGAGGAGACACACTCTACGAAACAAATAATACTTACTGGTGGTTACAGGATACTTCCTCGCTCCTTGCTATGGCATCCCTCTACCCAGTGTATACCATTACCAAATATTTCATAGAATTCAGTTCTTATACACGTCCGTGATTATTTCTTTTCATCATTTTCTGATGTCCATTAAGATGAGAGATAATGATTGCTCCCTGGAGTTACGCTTTCTTTGGTTTCCACCAATTAGATTTGTTGCTCAGATTCAGTCCATTGCTTAACAGAATGCATTTTCAAACAGTTTTATATTTATTTTAAAGATGACGTCTGTCCTTATTCTCTTCGGTAAAACATTTTTGTTTCATATAAAAACAAAACATAAACATTGTTATTTAATTTATAACAAAATAACACGCAGACGTAAGATGGTTTTTAAACATTACCTTTTGTTACGTATTTTATAATGTAGTAACAAAAACAAAAATAACCATTGTACTTCTTTTTCTGTCGAAACAAAATGAAGCAAACATTTTCTCCAATTATTTTTTACAACTTTTCCGTCATATCGAACTGAAACATAAACATTGTCATCTTACAACGATCTTAGTCTCTTCGATAAAAAAACGTTTCTGTCATATCGCAACAAAAACAGTGAACGCCTTTTTTATTTTCGAACGAAAACAAGAACAAAACACAAACGTAACGTGATTTTAAATATTTTATGATATTGCAACAAGCTATAAACAACTTTTCAGAGATTTTCTCATATCACAAGCAAAAATATATTTTCTGGACAATGAAATCACAGTAAAACAAATTGATTATCTTTTATTAATCATTCACTTTTTAGATTTTCTTCATATCTTATTTATCTGTTTAATAGAAGATAATAAAATACGAAAATCTAGTAAATTCTAAAAGAAAATCTAGTTCTGCCCCCGTGTGTTGTGTCTCCGAAACATATTTATTCTTGCGATAGGTGTGTCAGAAATTTAATAGACACTTGAAAATGGTGGGGGCGTGAATTAAAAAAAAAACGTTTGTCTAAAATATTATATTCAGTTTATTGGAAAGAGCATAAAATTTCACATTGACCCTGAAAATATCGTAAAAATAGAATCAATAGAAAAATTTTGATAGATTTTTAAAGTTTAAAAATTGAAAAATATTGAGTTCGTAAAATTCATTACTGTTTTTTTTTAATATTTCTCTTACTTTTAAAACAACTTTAATAGTTTATTTTGGAAGTATAATCCATAAAGAAAATAAACAACCCACTTTTAAACGAGAAATTACGAGTTTTTTTAAAATATTTTATTCGTAGTTTCGTGTTAGGAGTGTCAAAAATTCCTAAAAAAATTCTGATTCACCTATTCTTGCGATATGATAAAAAAGCATTAAAAGATGGACAATCAGTTAATAATAATAATAATAATAATAATAATAATAATAATAATAATAATAATAACAACAACAATAACAACAATAACAATAATAATAATAACAATAATAACATTAATAATAATAACAACAATAACAATAACAACAACAACAACAACAACAACAACAACAACAATAATAATAATAATAATAATAATAATAATCCAATCAGTTAATGGAACGAAAGTATGGTATCCCATCGAATTACATAAAGGGTTCCGTTCGAAATTCCGTCCTGATTCCAAACTTCGACAGAAGCATTCCTGAGTTCGACAAGATACACATGAAGAAAGTCGGAAGTTACATCGACCGAAACGTTGTTCGAATTATGCTCAGGATTCTCATTAGTAGTCTAAAGATTCTAAATAATGCAAAAAGATAAACAATTTTTTGTTTCTTTCACAAAAATATCTTACTACTATAGTAGAACTGATGGATGAAAAATAAATAATATATAGTATGTATTTTTAGAGTGTATTACCATATTACCATTTGAATAAATTATAATATATACTTGCTTCACAGTCTGCACTATTTTAACGTTACAGTTACATAAAAGGAAAAAAAAATCCGAGTCGGCATTTTTTCTTTTTTACCGTTACTTTCCCTTCTCGATACCACTTACAACTCGCTTCTCCGACAGCATTCCGGTTACAGCCGGCCATTCTCATTCTTGACATTACACTTCAATTTTTTTCGACGTCGCACTTTGCTTTCCCCGACAACGTGGCGCATTTTTCTCCTTTTTTTCCTTTTTCTTCTCTCGCACACTTCCTAATTTGCATAAGCGCTTTTTTCGGTTACTGCTGCGACTAATCTCTTCGCAAGCCTGCCATTCTTCGCTGCTGCAGATATTTTCCCACGCGCTCATATGCACTAAGCTACGCTATTACATACGTGGGCGAAGAATCACATTTAATAAATATTTCCTCAACCATATTTGACGACAACTGAACTATACATTCATCGTATAGTGAATAAGTATCGACACATTACTGACAATCTTTATTTTCATTAGTTATTTTAATAGGAAAGTCGGAGAATGACAGCTTCATTTTTTATTATCTAAGAGCAAAAGTAATATTTCATACTGTGTGATTTTTTTCACTTCTGACCACTTCAGAAAAAAGAATACAATTTCAATAATAAACGAGACAAGAATAGGAATTACATTTTGTGGACAACGCACTGAAGTAATACACAGAAATTATAGTAAACGTTCTAGTTAACATTCATAGACAAATGAAATACAAGGTTCTAGATTAATTTTCCATTGTAGGTGCTACCATTAAAAAAATGACAAAACATAAACAAAGATAAAATCTTAGCAATTTAATCAGTTAGAATCCGCTTACATCTCCTCGGGCAATGCCGAGAAATGGGTCCTGCTAGTTAATGAAATTATGAAGCTTTGATAAGTTTTTGCGTGAATCATAGTTTACATTCAACATACAAGGCGTAATTCTCTTGCGTTTCAACATACAAGGCGTAATTCTCTTGCGTTTCAAAATATATTTGTCGCGTCGGTCGGATGGCAAGAACACAGGGTTCATAATACTTGGATCCGAAGTGCGAATTGGTGGTAGTTACGTAATAGCGAGTGTAGAACCCCCCCACACACACACACATACACACACATGTATATATATATATATATATTAATAATATCTATGCTAGCGGGACCTGTGGAAATTCCACAGGGTACTCATTCATATGTAATATATTGATGTTGGCATCCTGTGGATGTTCAGCGTAAATGGAGACGCTCTGACATTATTGTAGCTCTTTTGTTAAAACTGCAAAAGTATTTATCTAAGCAAGCACGCTTACATATAATATTTTAATTGTTGCAGATTTCTTATATATTTATTATAGAGTTAATGTTCCATCGAATTTTATATATTATAAAGTTGCGATTAAATATATATATATATATATATATATATATATATATATATATATATATATATCCATACGACTTGGGTGCATGAGCTTGAATCGAAACCGAAACAAAAACTTATGATATATATATATATATATATATATATATATATATATATACATATATATATATAACTTGAGTTCCTTCAGCTTTAATCGAAATCGAAACCAAGACTTATGAAGAATGTTTGATAAAATTATTTTAAAAATAAATAGATGACTTAAGTGCCATCAGCTATAATCGGAACTGAAACCAAAACTTATGAAGAATTCTTGGTAAAATTATTTATTACAAGAAATAGAAGTACATAACAATTAAACGACAGTCACTCGGGTGTAAGCGTGACACACAAAATAAATAACACCCACGTTATCCTATTCATATATAGATGATATTTCCATTTGTCTGTCCGTCAGTTCCATATTTTCTCGGCAACTACAGACTAATTTGCCTGAAATTTCATATGGACTTTGTTGAAGTGCAACGAACTAAGTGTTATGGTATCCATTCGATACGCATCTAGTGGTTAATAGGGATTGGTATTTAATACAAAAATGTAACAATATCCAATTTTCAATTTAGCATAAATCTGTTTCGGCATAAATTTAGGTCAATTCTTGATGCATGTTTTCTGAAAATATATATTTGCTTCGTTTACGTTCTTTAATCGATAAATTTTATTCTGCTCGGAATCTCTCCCTAAAATAGTCATTCATACAGAAATTCTTTAAACAGATTACATTTTTTTTATATTAGGGTTAGCGGTGGGGTATAGGGTTAGGATTGGGGTATAGGGTTAGCGTTGGGGTTAATGTAATAAACTTTTACAGCGCTAGTCGGTTGCGTTTATAAGTATATATATATATATATATATATATATATATATATATATATATATATATATATAGTGTTATAATGGAATAAATCCAGAGGAAATCCGGGTATGAGAGCTCAATGTGGTAAACAGAGCAATAAGATAAAAATTATAACACGGAAATTACATATATATATATATATATATATATATATATATATATATATAAAGTAAAAATCTTGATATTGAAAATGTATTCAAATTTTCAAAAACACCTTATACACCTATAAAAAGGTATATAAAATTTTAATTATTTGATAAGGAGTAAAAAAAAGCAAGAAAAGAGAAACCTCCTCGCCAAACTTTCACAAGAAACACTCGTCTAGCTGTAAACACTATCAATAATTTCCCCCACTCTTTATCTGTGCCTAAACCTAAACATAGATTCCATGAACAAAGCTTCTTTCTTAGAACTGCACGCCTGTGGAATTGTCTTCCGTTTTCCTGCTTTCCAGCTGACTACAATATGGTTGTGTTCAAGTCTAAGGTAAATAAGTTCTTGATGAGCCGTTCCATATAAGTTATTAAATTTACCAAATTTTCATTACTAATGATTACTATATTGACCAACTTCTACTGTACACTCTTTAACCCTTATCCTTGAGTGGCCTCTGGGCCTTGATAATGTGGTGATGCCTTTGTAAAAAAAAAAAAAAAAAAAAAAAAAAAAAAAAAAAAAAAAACCTTATTCCATGGAGTTTCTAAGAATGCAATCCTACTCATTAGAGGGAAGAGTTATGCAAAATATACAATAAATTACACAGATTAATGCATCACAGGAATCAAATAATCATATTTGTATAAAAAAGTCATTTAACAGTTTGAGGCAGCGTCAAGGGAATTGAGAAAGCAAGAAACGGAAAAAAGGGAGAAAGGGATATGATAAAAATCAAATGGACAAAACGGTAATTTATATATATATATATATATATATATATATATATATACAAAACATGACGGTAGGAAGATCAGACACGTGCGATATTTTATTTTTTTTAAATAAACATTCATTTATTTAAAGTTGCTGATTTTCGGCTTATAACAAAGCCCGCATCAGGAATTTTTTGGACAATACATTTCTTTTTTTTTTCTTACTTGCCATAGTGTAGTTCGGCGCAGTCTACTTGTCGGAGATAAATGCTGTATTGTCAAGTGAATAAGCGCTACATGTTTTGTTTTTTACATAGGCATCCGCACTTATCAAGCCCCAGAGGTCACTCGAGGATAAGGGTTAAAGAGTGTACAGTAGTCAATTGGACAATATAGTAATCGTTAGTAATGGAAATTCGGTAAATTTGTTAACATAAGTAGAACGGCTCACCAAGAACTTGTTTACGTTGGACTTGAAGACCACCGTATTGTAGTCAGCTGGAAAGCAGGAAAACGGAAGATAGTTCCACAAGAGTGCAGTTTTAAGAAAGAAGGTTTGTTCATGGAATCTACGTGTAGGTTTAGGCACAGATAAAGAGTGGGGGAAATTATCGATAGTGTTTTTAGCTAGACGAGTGTTTCTTGTGAAAGTTTGGCGAGGGGGGGCCATAGATTGAAGCTCAGTCGAACACTTGCAATGAAAATAACGATAAAGCAAGATCTACTTTCAAAAGGTGGATTTCTATTAATATATATATATATATATATATATATATATATATATATATATATATATATATATATATATATATATATACTAGCAAAAGTACCCGTCGTTGACTGGGTTCAAAAACAGCCTACAGAAAATGGACTCTGATTTATGAAAGTATGATAGGTTATGAAAAGAAGGGTTGTAAAGAGATAGCTTCGAATATGGGGGTATCAAAACCAAAGCAAAATAGGATGAAAGTAAAAATAAAATAGATAAACCCCATAATTTATTATATCATACCTGTTCACACTGAAACACCTATCACAATATTCTGTGCATCTATATTAAAAAACCTTGTTAAACTTTGTGACATATTTCCATTATATGGAGGTCAGGCGCGAACGAATACCCCATAATTTTATTATACCATATTTCTTCAAACTGAAACACAATTATCAAAGTATACTTACGCAGATAGATATGAAAAGTCTTTATTAAAGTTTGTGCCTATTTCCATTCTATGGAGGCCAGGCGCGAACGCAGACCCCACAATTTTATCATACCATCCCTATTTAAGTTAAAACATACTTATCAAAGTATTATTATGTACATCCATACCAACAACACTTGTAAACGTTTTTTTTTTAAATTTTTAAATTTTTTATTTCCATACTTTGTGGACCAGGCGCGTACGCAGACACCAAAATTTTAATGAATCATCATTATGCCAGATCAAACATACTCATTCCTTTGTCTCGATATATCTTCTATCATATATATGTGGTCAGTTTTCTATAATAGTCAACCATATATGAGCCTATTCGTGACCAGACACACACACAGACGTTCAGTTTTATATTATAGATATAGTTAACTTAACAAATCAATGAGTGCGGCTGGATATGCACGACAATAAAATTAAGTTACTGAGGATTCAACACACACACACACACACACACACACACACACACACACATATATATATTAGAGTCTTTTCAAAAGTAAAGCCTCCTATTTTATTTTATTAACTAAAAAAGTTGAAGAGCTACGAAAACTGGAGTGGTACCATTAAAACAAGCAACCTTTTGTGCCCCAGAATTTTTTTTCTACATAGTCACCATCGTTGTCAAGCACTTTTGTCAGCGATGAACGATGTCACGATTATAACAGTGCGGAGCTCTCTTTGTCACTCTGAAATCAACGAAACTATTTCCTAATAGTACTGGCATAAACTGCATCGCCTTCGCAAACTTTCAACAGACGCTGGTGGATTTTGATTGATTCATTTTTGCACGCATGGAGGAAATACGCACATTTATAACAGGGGTTGCTTTCTTAGAGTTTCACACCATCAATATCTGCAACAGTGAGATGAAAAATTCAGGTCATGAATGCATAATTCAGTTATAACAATACAATTTGACATATCCTCGGGTACGTTTAGGCGGGATAAAAAATAGGGGGCATTACCTTTCGTATGTCCTTCGTAGGATCACCATGTTCTAACTTAACATACACGGCCCTCATAAGTTACATTAAATAAGAGTAGCCCCTATGAAGGGTTCGGTGGGGATGTGGAAGGAATGTACAACGATACATTGTACTTAGGAAGAACGGGATAAATAGGCGCGAGTCTGATAACGTCTAACAGATGCTGAGTATAAAAATTTAACTGGATGTAAAGAATGAACATTTAATCCCCCCCCCCAAAAAGCTAGCACGTCTACCGAAAATCTTCTTACTAAATATTTCGACATTATTTTTGTATGTTACCTACTCTACACTTTCTAGCTGAACATGTGACGCTCTTTTATGTACACTTTTTTGATCCCAACATTTTCTTTTACATTCTCGCTTGACGGAATAACAGATTAGCAAAATTAGTTTTAGTGAGTGTAAGGACCATTTCGAGTCAATAAGACAACAGTTTGTCCCTGCCATTTACATTATTCTTACTTTTTAATCTGTATTATCGTTTAATATATTTCATATATCAGTTTTCGGATAACATGCTTTACGTAAAAATATTTTCAGGTCACACCTGACACAGTGAACTACTTTTGTTTTTTTTTTCTTTTGCAGTATTGATTTTCAGAAGACTTTACAAACCGACGTGAAACAATTAGTTATGTTCATCTCAACAAATATAGATTGTAAATTCTTGGATTAGCATGCAAATGGCGGAGCCAGTGTGTGATGTGACGTCACAGTAGAGGTAAAGAAAAAGCAGAGATAAAAATACATACGTGGACGGAGAAGGGTGTTCAGAGAAGCACGTATTCGAGACGTGTTCGAGACACGAGAGAGCGGAAATGACGTATTCGAGACGTGTTCGAGACACGAGAGAGCGGAAATGACGTATTCGATACACGAGAAAGCAGAAAAGGACATATTCGGGACACTAGTATTACGAGAAGTAGGATTCGAGACGCGTTCGAGACGTGTATGTGGCGTCAAAGCTAAGACAAAAAATTACACGCGTCTGGAAAAGGAGAAATGAACTGTTTAGAAAAAAATGCGCTATTGAAAATATCAGATATAAAGGTTTTTGTTAAAAAAAGGAAAAATTGGTCGAGTTATTTTCTTTCTTTTGTTCCTTCCGACAGGTTTACAACGTGCTGGGTCCGTTAAAAAAGTAACGACGCCATAAAAATGTGTACAATCTTACACATTATTCATAAACATTCATACTTTCTAGTTTTTTAATATAGTTTTATGATCTTATAAATAATATTTTTCGTACACGTTTTGATCCCAGGCTAAGGCCGAGCAGATTTATTTATTTATTTAACTTCTTATACATTATATAACGTTGTTGTCCTAAAAATAGAACACTACTGCTTTATTTTAAAAGTTTTATCAAAAAAATCAATTCAGGTAACTTGATTATGTAGTAGAGCTGACATTTATTCGATATAGCAACCTTCAACCGAAATCAGGAAATGGGAGCATACCTTTCCTACAAGCGTAGGCGGGAGCTCGGCGAATACTCGGCGATAAGCGGCGATCAGGCTGACTTTAGTATTGTGAGAAGTCATATTGGTGAAATTCTTGATGCATGACCAAACGAAGTAGTCCAGCAGGTTAAGATAAGGGAAAGAGGGGGACAGTGAGAAAAGGATACAAAATCGTAACATCTCTTCTTAAGACTATCCTGGGTCTCTTTGAACTTGTGGGACGTCGCTGAGTCCTGCTGCCACATCCAGAGTCTGCCAGCGGCCATCTGATTGCATCACCCTCTTCAGCACATCCAGGTACACTTTAGTGTTGATTTTCAAGCCAACTTCGAAGATGTGATGTCGCATGATGTGGCCCTCACTTAAAATCACAAAAAAAAAAATAATAAAATCGTGGCCAGAAACTTTGTTTTCATCACCCTGATCACGTCACTGTTATTCGCGACAATTCAGCGATGCATTTTGAGAGTGCTGGCCATGGTCCTGTTATCATAACTTGGATAAATAGAGAACATGAGTTGTACAGCGGCGCATCTTCGATCTCGCTTGTTTAACATTGTATCACTTTCACGCAGAATAGAAGACTCCTATCGCTCTTGGGGTTTGTACACAACTTACCAACTAGTAGATGCTCTGTCACACAAAAAAGAACACTGATTTTCATCAAACGGAAATGGAATCATGTCGTCTTTTCGTTCAACCCTGTACTTTCGTAAAGTTCAATTTGCAAAGTGTACAAATATCTAGATGAAACATAGCGCTTTACAATATATACGCTGACATTTTACATTTGCAGTATAACGGAATATATTGCCTCGTTCTGTTTCAGAGACTGCTGCGTTTGCTCTAAGTGACTTTGTTCGTGTATCACAGTAACAATTCAACTATGCCGCAGCTGTTTATTTTGCACCGTGCTCACGAACATTCACAAGTATAAAACATGAACTAATATTACGTTGCCATAATTTTCCCAATAGGCGTTTAGATGTGCTGCAGACAATTCAACAACTTTTTCCTGAAATACGGAACTTATATAGAAATACCAACTTCTTCCCTGAACTTATGTGTTTTATAAATTTACATGCACTTGTAAGCATTTTGAATTAATTATTAAAATGCAACATATTTTCTTTGTCAACTAGGAAAGAGAAAGAGGATATATATATATATATATATATATATATATATATATATATATATATATATACACACACACACACATATATATATATATATATATATATATATATATAAGTTTTATATTGTAAAGTGATATTGCAAGGGGAGAGAGGAAAGATCAAACGAAAAAATATGTGTCATTTGGTGGCAGACAAAAGCGAAGAAAAGTTAGGAGCAGTAAAAAATAAAACTGTTTTATTAAAGAGAAACACACACACACACACACACACACACACACACACACACACACATATATATATATATATATATATATATATATATATATATATATATATATATATATAAAATAAAATTACCGTCACTGGATTATTTATCTTCCACCAGGCTATCCTTCACGTGTAATCACCTTTTTCTTCACCATATTCCCTCTGCTTCACTTTTTTTTATTATCAAGTAAGATCTTTGACTTACTTGTTGTTTCATCAAATACTTTTGCATGCAAAATCCGATCCTGCATTTTGCTAATTCCTACCCTCTGATGAGAAGGAAAGTATTTCTTCGAAACTCCGCGGATTGAGGACTATCCACTTATCACGTGTTTCCTTTTCAGATTAAATATGTGTGTAACTCTTTTTCAAAGTGTTTTTTAACATGTTTTATTAACTGTTTGCTCGTATATATATATATATATATATATATATATATATATATATATATATATATATATATAAAAGGAAAGTTGTGTATGTGCGAGTTCATTCCCTATGGACTCGAAATTTCATACTAAGGTAATGTATGTGCCTGGCAGTGTTCTTAGATAGGTATTGTATCGTAATGTCTTCGATAAGTATCGATAATCGAAATAATCCGATGACAGAAGGAACACACGATTTTGGCCAAATTTTACACCTTACATAACTTAATATCACAAGTTCATTTCAGAAGTTTTATGACCACTCAAGCCGAAAGATCAAATAATACGATTCAATCTATGCATTTTAATCTTTTTATTGTGACGATTCAATCTATGTATTTTAATATTTTTATTGTTCATCAGTAACGGAAGTTGTATAGCAGCAGTTTCGTCTCTCTGCAGTGGCTCAATCGCGTTGTCCACTCTGATCAAGCGATCGGCCATTTTGGTCATGTAAGGTGAAATGTACAGCCTCCGTCTGCTGCTATGGCGACACAGAATATTGATTTCTTGCAAACATTTCAATAATTGTGTTTTACTTGGTTAAGGCGTATTTACATATTTTTAAATGTTCGATGTCAGCAAGGCTGGGAGAGACATAAGGTTCTGATTGGTTGAGTAGGACCAGTTGTTGGAGAGAGTGTATATTTGAAATAGTCAAATTGACCAGTAGCTGGATAATCGTGTAAATATTAAGTTGTCTATGAATAGGTTCTCTTCAGAAAGGGGAGGAAAAATAATAATAAAATATTGTTATATCATTGGACACCAAAAAGGCTTAATGTTACGTTGTGTATGTGAATATATTCCATAACGACGTACATGTTATATTAGGTGTATGTATCTGAATATAACAACGTACATGTTGAATAGTGGGTTTTATATTTTATCTGTATATTTATGTACGTGTAAATGCGTGTATGTATATACGTTGTATCATTTAGTTTATCGTCTAGTGTGTATCTTTTAACATTTATGCAACAGTTCTAGCAGAAACGATTGATGTGGACGTATCGAAACAGTTGTAGACAAACAGTTCTTTTTAACAGATGTAAATAACACAACACATACCTGAATTATTTACGAACATTTATTTTCATGATCTGGTCGGCATTTTCAGAGATTACGCGTTTTACATCTTGGCTGCCTGAAATGACGCCGCTTCCTGCGTCATGGCGACCAACTCTTGAGTCGTCTGTTCCCTCTGATGTTCAGCTAACGACTCCTGGAATCTCCCAAAAACTGCATACATCACGTGTCTCATTACGCCTCATCATTACGTGTCTTAGATCAACAGCTGATGTCCCCAATCAAGTTATTTGTTTATGCAAGCCAAAATCATGTTTACATCTATTTTCTATTTTTACGTTCCTTTTGTGATATGCCAATCATTTTTTCCCAATTTAATTGTTTATTTTTCTAATCATAATAATTGATTCGAGCGATCCGCCGTAGCTGAAATCAAATAATAATAATAATAATAATAATAATAATAATAATAATAATAATAATGTTTTGACCCTTGGTCCTGCTTGCCACAGTTAACACAGATACTACACTATGATCACGGCCCAAAGGGTCACAAGATTACAATAATATGATAATGCTAATATGATAAAACTCGCTGGGAAAATCGAAAAGTGTGATGCCGACACTCATTTTATGATTTGACACTCCTAAAAAATGGACGGTTAATCATTTAATATCTTTGCCCTGGCATGTCGACTATCTTTATGACTCGACATTACTATTAAAACCGGATATTAAATCCCTGAATGCCTTAACTCATGCGACAGCAATCATCAGTCTCTTTCTACACATATCGTTATTTAATCCAACCAATCAAATTTCATCAAAGCGTTGTACCAACAGCAGTTACCAATACACTATATTGTTACTCTTGGCTCATTAGGAGTTTTACGTCTTGATCGGCCAACCACACTTCGCCTCACTAACCTTTGTCACACTGTTCAATGAAAAAGTGACTCACGATGTCATTAGTTTTACTCATGCGTAATTTTCAAAGTATGGCTATAATATCTTTGCGTATTTTTAAATTATTCAGTTGTATTTAGACGCTCACCCCGAAGCTTTTGTCGCGTGTTGTAAATGGTCGCCATTATGTTAAAACTCAACAGGATTAATTATCATACATCTATAAGGGCGTCATTTTCATTGACGCATTACAGAACTAATTAATGCGTATCTCAAAACAAAGCATACAAAATGTGATTCGCCTTAGAGTGAGAACGAAATGTGTGTGTGCAAAAACAACTTTTCAGATTTAAAACTTACTAGTATGATCGGAGGAAATTCCACTGTGCTCTCTACATCAATTTGTATAACTTTATGTTTTGTATGGAAATCGCTCTAGACATGACGTGAAGCTATTTGATGTAAGAAGCTAACAATAAGGAAAGATGATCATTGACAAGACAGAAGATGCATATTGACCTTAGTTTTGAAAACAAAAAGGACGAAAGTAAGGAGGAAAAGTAGTCACAGAAAGTTCTACAAACTTTCAGTTCTTGGAAAGAAGTTATTGGAATAAGAAGTTCTATTACAATGAGGTATAAAAACAGCGAATTGATGGAAACCACTAGTCTAATGAGGAAAACGCGGGCACATCGCGCATAATGGGCCACCCCACAACGCTGTACAACATGGCCCAAACTTTCAACAGGACCGCATCGTCCCCGTCAACTGAGATCAGACTCACTGCGGCCACCCCCAGCGTTTCGAACTTTAGTACTCAGAAGTCTACATCGGAGGTTAACACTTCTGATGTAAAGGCTGGGGTAAACCCCCGTCAGGGTGCCTGAGCCAATAATGGGATGCTTTCGTACAGTCCGTTGGAGCGAGACCAGCTCCATCCGAAGATGAAACCAAGGCCTCCCTCCATCTCTCGCCGCTTCTTTCTTATCGCGCATCATCTGGCCCTTCACCATAGCAAGGCGGATCACCAGGTTCCGAGTAGTTCGGAACGGAACACTCCGGGTAGCCTTGTGTACAATACCTGACGTCGCCGAGGTAAACAACGTCTCATAGCTACTCTGTCTCATCAAGGGAATCAAAGTTGCCAAATTTGCCATCTCCATCTGAAACAGCGGCATGATAAAAGCCGACCAGACAATCATTTGGGAGCCTGAGCTACCTGCGAACGTGGTTTCTCACGTTAATATCTAGTGCCCTGAGCGTGCCGTGGCACACGTTGCCCAGGTTCAGAGAGTGCAGAAGCCGGAGCTGAATGCATCTAACTCTGGCAGTTGTTGACCACCTTACGGTGTGGAAAGGGAAGGATGCCTTTTCAATCGAATCCGACCCTGAGCAGCTCAAATGGTTCCCAGACAGCAAGAGCTTGGACCGCAGCTTCCAGATATACGTGCTTATCTTTTTTGTTGGAAACTATGGCAAGCGACCTTGATTTGGCAGGGTTGATCACCATCCCCGATCTTGATAGGGCTAGCTTCACCGCCCCAAGCTTAGCCTGCATATCCGTCGGAGTCTGGGATAGGAGAGTGAGATCATCAGTGTAAATCAACGCTCCCACCTCCATTGACCCCATTGGATACGCAAGCTCTGGCAGGGAGAAGGAGAGCACCTTATCCATAACTATATTGAACAACAGAGGCGATAAAGTGTCGCCCTGGCGAACGCCAAGGGAAGGGTGAAAAACCCGATCACTCAGCACGTTGGTCGTTGCTCGCCCGGATGTAGCGCACCAATGGAGCGAGTGCGCCGAACCTTAGAGCCGTGTCATGATTAACGGTGTCAAACGTTTTGGACATATCGATCATCACCGCACAAACATCCCCTGTCTACAGATGGGCACTTCGAGGGATGGCATTAAGTGTGGTGGTGACTTCCAGGCAACCGTCGCGTGCCTGCAATCAAATTGACTCGGAAATTTACACACCACAACTCATCTTTGCACTAAGATCCGATGCAGACAGCGCTTTCAGTATCAAGGAGACGCTAGATCGGATGAGAGTACGGGGGTGGGAGGTATTTCACAAAGTAACACGAGGTTTAAGTGGCTGTCACTAATTTACACCACTGCAAGACTTCATCGGCCGAGAGACCGTCCAAGCCAAGCGAGGATCCGCGCATAGCCTTCAGAGAACTCTCGACCTCTTCCTCACAGACCACCACTACTAGCCCCTAGACTGTACCGATCTTCTATCCGGCTCACCAGGTGCGGACAGCTTTTGCTCCCAGAAATCCACAGACCCATCTGGAAGACATCGGTCGGCCAGTGATGTTTCCTCCCTCCATCTCCCAGAGAGGACTGCGTCGGCACAGTCCTTCTTCTTTACACTGTATAGTCGCTTTACACTGTATAGTCGCTGAATGGCAGCATAAGCCTCTTGTCATCGTTCGGAACATCAACCACAGACCTAAGTCTAGAGCCATTCCTTGCGAGACGACCTCCGGATCGCTTGTCACGAAGTGGCCGGCCCAATCTTAGCTCATCGTCCCCTTCCCTCCTTTTAACGAGGAGAGGAAGCGCAGGAGGAAGGCATCGATTTGCCCGGTTACCACGGCGGATCAAACCAAGCATCCGGTGCAATTCGATGCGAACCTGATCCAAGGACGAATCAAACTCACTGACAACCTTATCGATCTGAAGCAAATATATATTTAAATGTTCATTATGATCCATTATATACATAGAAATAAATTTATCTTTCCGCACTAAAGAACTATGATACAGCGAAACAGCCTGAGTGCGAATGAATATATATATATATATATATATATATATATATATATATATATATATATATATATATACTAGCAAAAGTACCAGTCAACACTGGGTTCAAAAACAGTCTACAGAAAATGGACTCTGATTTATAAAAGTATGATAGGTTATGAAAAGGAAGGGTTGTAAATTTGGGTTGAATTTGGGGGTATCAAAACCAAAGTAAAATATGATGAAAGTAAAAATAAAATACATAAACCCCATAATTCATTATACCATACCTGTTCACACTGAAACACTTATCACGATATTCTGTGGATCTATATTAAAAACCCTTGTTAAACTTTGTGACATATTTCCATTCTATGGAGGTCAGGTGCGAACGAACACCCCATAATTTTATTATACCATATTTCTTCAAACTGAAACATAATTATCAAAGTATACTTACGCAGATAGATATGAAAAGTCTTTATTAAAGTTTGTGCCTATTTCTATTCTAGGCGCGAACGCAGACCCCACAATTTTATTATACTATCCCTATTTAAGTTAAAACATACTTATAAAATTATCCCTATGTACATCTATATAAAATACACTGGTAAACGTTTTCTTTTTTTAATTTTTAAATTTTTTATTTCCATACTCTGTGGACCAGGCACGAACGCAGACCCCACAATTTTAATGCACCACCGTGCTGCCAGATCAAACATACCCATTCCTGTGTCTCGATACATCTTCTATCATTATATGTAATCAGTTTTTTAAAATAGTCAACCATATATGAGCCTATTCGTGACCAGACACACATAATCAATATAATAATCGTTTTTATAATGAGAAAATTTATAAATATTTAAAATCTTAAGAAGTGCAACAAAATGCCAATTACATTTTTATTAGTGCATAAGGCACATCTGATTGAGTGTAAATAAAATATTATTCCTTTTTAATTCTAGTATCTTCCTTTTTATAGTTTAATATTAATAGTTTTCGGTAAAATAATTTTCCAGTTAAACGTTTTGTTGAACATTTTTCTGTTGAGGCAGACATCTTTTTCAACAAAATACCTAACTTTTTAAAATTATATTTATCAACAACATTAACAACAACAGAAATAATAACATTATATTTATGCTAAGGAATAATATGCTAATTTATGCTAAGAAATAATAACATTATATTTATGCTAAGGAATAATATGCTAATTTATGCTAAGAAATACCAACATTATATTTTATGCTAAGGATCACATGAAAAGTATCACATAATGCAATATTTACAAAAAAACATTAAACATGTCTGAGTTTAAATGATTCATAGGAGTGCCATCGTTCGCCTGCGGAGATGCAGTTACAAATCCATACTATGCTAAGGTAGTGGTTTAATTGTGAGGGAGAATGCCAATACTAATGTTTTTGCTATTTCTATTGGATATATGACCTGATTTTTCTCAATTATTTGTTCCTTTTATATTTTTTAAAACAAATACCAATATTGTTTGACATTTTGGAATGAAAATTGAAATTATGGGAAATATTAGTGCCACTGATAATATTCCACTTGCTATTATTATTCCTAACAATTCAAGTAACATGCCCAAAATAAACTTTAATAAAAGTGTGCACAATAGCTGTTTTTACATTGAAATTTGTGCAATTTCTTTTTGTATTGAAATTCATGGTACTCTTGCATAATTTGACCCGAATTCTCGTGATTTACCGTCAAGCCCGGATCGGGCGAGACCGGCAATCATCAGTGTCAGCCGAGCGTTGTTCAAATGTTGAAACGCTAATTCGACTTTAAAAAGTTCTTTTTCTAAAATGTTTTTAGTAATTTTGTAATTTATGATTAGTTATTTTTAATGATTTATTTATTTTGAATTTTTTTGTTCCTCAATTTCTGAGAGTTTGATTAGCCAATGAAAAAGCGATATGTAAATGGAAGCAGACGACATTCGAATTGGAAGAAATCGACTGAACCCCCCCCAAAAAAAGCTGACAAACAACTATATTTTCAGACTCGCCAAACAGGAAAAAATGACAGGCAAGGAAATAAATCTGCATGCTAGAAAAAACAACGAACAACGTCTGGGCCCATATTTACTTGAATTTATGTGGAGAAAAACATTTGGAAACGATCCTTTTGTTTCCATCATAAATCACATTTCTGAAAGCTACCCGGCTGGGAGGCTTCCTTCCATTTCTCTCCATCCATCACCTCCCTCTTTGCTATCGATGACCGATCAACAGTCGACCGAAGTAAAAGATTCTTAAGGAAATATCCTCATCTCAAAAAAGTTCTTCCGCCGGCAATTAACAACCGTTAAAAAAAACTTTTTTAAATAAATTTAAAAAAAATCACTATTTCTTGAAAAAAAAAAAAAACAAAACAAAAAAAAACAGCATGTTTTTCTATTTCTGTGTAACCCCCCAACTAAAAAAAAACAATAAAAAATAACCTGATTGAACAAAAAAGTCTTAAAATAAAATTAAAAAAAAAATAAGAAAAGAAAATATGATTAAAAAAATATAAAAAATTGTACTTACACCTAACACGAGTAATGGTCAGTTCTTTCGCCAGAATTCTTGAAAGCTAGTACCACAGAAGCGGTTTTCCAGCAGTCAGGAAAACAAGATTCGTTGAGGCATTTGTTGTAAAGTTTGGAGAGAACTGGAGCAACCTCAGCGAAGCATTATTTTAATAGCACAGCCAGGATGAGATCGGGTCCACATGCTTTTGAGGTGTCTAGATTTGTTATGATACCTTGTACATGAGAAGGGGTGATTTTCAAATCATCTAGTTTGGCGCCTATCTGCAAAGGAAAGTCAGACGCAGACTAATGAAAAAAAAAAGAACAAAACAAACAGGAAAAAAATGAAAATGTAAATAAATAATAACAAAAAGACCCTACCTTGGAAAATGAAAATAACAAAAAAACCTCCCTTGGAAAATGAAAATATGTTTATTTCATTTTAGTATTTAATTTTTTTTTTTTTTACAAAATATTTACCAAAAGAAAGATTTTTTTTTCTTCAAAAAAGATTTTTTTAACCGTGTAATTGATAGGCGTAAGTACAAGTTTTTTGTTTTGTTTTGTTTTGTTTTTTGTAACCGTATTTTTTTTTCTTGTTTTTTTTTATTTTCAAAACTTATTGTTCAGTCAAGTTCTTTTGGTGGCACTGTCCATTTGTACATCTCCAGGACAAACCATCCTTTACACACGATACTTTTTTAATGTAAACATTTGTGTTTGATGTTGCATTATTTTTGTACCTCATTTTTGGGACAGCCATTTCTTCTCCTGATTGTCTGCATCGATGTTTTCAGTTCTTTTTCTAACATGTATAGATTTATTTTCTTGCCTGTCATTTTTCTGTTTGGCAAATTTGAAAATATATTTGTTTTTCAGCTTTTCTTTTCTTTTTGTGTTGGTTTAGTCGCTTTCTTCCAATTCGAATGTCGTATGCTTCCATTTAGATAGCGCTTTTTCATTGGCTAATCAAACTCCCAAAAATTCAATTAAAAATAATATTAATAAATAATAATAAATAAGTAACTAATCCGAAAATAAAGTCATCCCGCCACCTTACTATCACCTTAAAAATTACTAAAAACATAACAGAAAAAAAAATTAAATAAATAAAATAAAAAGTCGAGTTAGCGTTTCAACATTTGAACAACGCTCGGCTGACACCGATGATTGCCGGTCACGCCCGATCCATGCTTGACGGGAATTCACGAGAATTCGGGTAAAAATATTCAAGAGTACCGCATTTTCTTTTTTTTATGCACAACAAAGTTTCACGGGTTTAAAAAAATATTTTAATATTTTTAAAAGTTTTATTTGAGGGTAAAACCGTCAAATCACGATAATACGAATTATTAATGTTTTCAAATATTTTTTTAACTATTTAGATATTTTAAAATATTTAGATATTTTGAAATATTTAGATATTTTAAAATATTTAGATATTTTAAAATATTTAGATATTTTGAAATATTTAGATATTTTAAAATATTTAGATATTTTGAAATATTTAGATATTTTAAAATATTTAGATATTTTAAAATATTTAGATATTTTGAAATATTTAGATATTTTAAAATATTTAGATATTTTGAAATATTTAGATATTTTAAAATATTTAGATATTTTAAAATATGTATTAAAAATATTCTATTTCACGTTTTACGCTTTACACACGACAAAGTTTCAGTTTTTTTTTAATATTGTATTTTGTTCTGTTAAGACAATAAAACTTTCTGGAAATTGTTTCTTTTTTCTGTTAAATAAATAGTTATAAATGCACACACACACACACACACACACACACACACTACAAAACGTCGTCAAACAAAGAAAGAAAAAACACGCTGTAATGTAGTGCGAATATTTATACTACCATAACATAACATTTAACTGTCGGCTTAACTATTACTGCTACTACTCTGTATTTCTATAACAGCGTCACTGCTAGAATTAAAGAGAGAGAAAGAGAGAGAGAAAGAGAAAGGTAGCAAGGAAAAAGCAGTATGTTTATATATACTCTCTCTCTATATATATACACATATATATATAATATATATAATATATAAACATACTACCTTTTTTTCTCGATCACCTCTCTCTCTCTCTTTCTCTCTTTCTCTCTCTCTCTCTCTCTCTAGCAAGCAGTGAGTGACGCTGTTATAGAGATAAAGACTACAAGTAGTAATAGTTTTAGCAGAGAGTTAAATGTTATGTTATGGTAGTATAAATACTCCTCGGAAAACTCTTAAGACTTGATTTTTTAAAAAGAATTTTTTTAAATCGATATTATATCAAATTATATAAAATAATATCTGAAATGAAACAGAAGAACATGGAGATTATTATTATTACTATTCGAAAGGAAATTCGTTAAATATTTTGCGAGGAAATTAAAAATTTGTTTTTTTTTTCAAGCAGTACCCAGGGCGTCATTACGCACTTATAGTCTTGCAAGTAACATTTTGTTGTCAAGCAGTCACTTGCTAGACTAATATGGCAACTAAACTACACAGAATATTCCGCATTTCATCCACACTATGATTCGTCAGGCTTATATAAGCATAAGCCAGACGAATCCTAGTGTGGATGAAACGCAAAATATTCTGTGTAGCTTAATTGCCATATATATTTTTCTAATTTACTACCTAGTTCTACCTATGTATTGAGCACTGTTGAAGTAAATACTTAGTTTAAGCATAAAATTATATATTTTTTTAAATTTATGTGATTAAATGAAGTAGTCATATATATATGTATATATATATATATGTATATATATATATATATATATATATATATATATAATATTCTGACGGGATGGAAAGATGAAAAAGGAACAAACCAAATTATATGTTTCTCAACGTTTCGTCATTAGTTATATTCATCAGAGTGATTAAACTGAAGAAAATAAAATACTAGTGATATAATTAAAAATATACATTATGTTAAAGTGTTAAAGAGCATCTCTCCTCTCTCTCTCTCTGGCTCTTTCATACTCTCTCTATTTTCTCTCTCTGTGTCTCTATTAGATAGTAGATCGAGAGAGAGAGGGAGAGGGTGGGAGGAGGTCAGAGAGATATTTTTGTAGTAAATCCACGTTGTAGGAAGTGACGTTTCATCTAACCGGATGTCATGTGATACTACGTGGCAAGGTTGGTGAAACGTTGAGTCTCTCAGAAAAAGCCGAGCCGAGCAGAAGTCTAAAATGGTTCTCTCCTAAGTAAGGGGGGGGGGAGATGCGCGCCCCAGACGTGGAACGTGGTAGGTACCCACAGTGGAGACCATCGATGGCGACATCTGCAGATCATGCCTGGGAGAATAAAAGGTTGAAAACCCAACATCTGTCTTCATCTTGTGTATTCCGGCGAAAACAGCAAGAGAGCTCCACCCAGATGAAGACTCTCCCAGAGCAGCAAAACCAGGTATGAACTTCTATATATAAACACATACATCCACAAGTGTCCTAACCACCAGACAAACGGTTTAAGGGATCTTGGGTCCCGTTCTCTCGTCTCATAACACTTGTAATATCTCTCTCTCTCATCGTCGTAAACTTCTTCTCTTCATTAGTAAAATGGGCACGTCATCACCAGGGTACCAGTATCCCTCAAGTAAAGTGTCCAAGTCCAAATCCGTTTCTTCTCCCTCCCTTATGTAACATATATGTTATTTGGTGCCGTTGACCTCCTTGCCCCCGCATGGGGCATATATCGAAACCTGGATTGCCACGGACATAACGAGAAAAAGAAATAACGAGGAAAAATAAAGACAAGAAGAGAAATGTAGGAAAAAGGAGGGAGAAAAAAACGGAGAAGAGACAGTGGAATAAAAAAAGAAAGAATAGTGAAAATGAAGAGAAAAAGAGAATAAATGAAGAACAGTGAAAAACCGGTAGAGAGATAGAAAGATAGAGAGAGAGGAAGGAAGAAGAAGAAAAAATGATTCAGTTATATGTTGAAAAAGATAGCAAAGGCATGAAGAATACCATACGCATTTAGAAGAAAATTAAACTCCAAAATTAAAAATACGCTGTAAGCTTGGAAAACGACTGAAAAACAAAAGAGAAAAGAAAATGAATTTACCATATTAAAAATAAAAATAAAATTGAAAAACACAGAGAAAGAATTGAAAACACGGAGAAAAAAAACGTATATATGTATATTTAAATAGACAAGACAACACAAACGAACATTTGTTTTAAGCAAAATGACATCGAGCTTGTCCACAGTTTATAAACCTGTCAGTCATTTGACATTGTTGAATTTAGCAAAGCGTTACAAAAATAAAGGGACAGTGAACTTTTAAATGCATTCGGAATAGCAAGATGTCATTTTAGATTTGAAAAAAAAAAAAAAAAGAAGAAATTACACTATTGTCGAAAGTATTAGGTGATAAATAAAAATCAGGTTGGTGATGTGGCATCCCTCCGGATTAATTTTAAGTAAATTATAATTATATGAATAGAATAGAAGCGGAACTTTTTAATTTAATTCTGTGGTTAATTGTAAAAGAATAATGATTTTTTTTTTAGTTTCAGAAACCCCTTGAACTTTGCTTACGTGGACAATTTGATCTGTGATAATTTTGTTGAACTTTGCTGAAAGTTGTTAGTTATAAGTGAATTAATTAAGTATATATTAATTAAGTATCATTGAATATTGTTAAGTATTGATGAGTTGCCATGTGTATTTTTCTGTATTTCTTTTTCTGTACTTTTGTTATCTTGTATTTGTATAGCAGATGGGGGCATCGATGGTCTTGCCACGTGGTGTCAATGTAATTTAATTTTTTTAAAATAAGATGATGACAGGATAGAGGTATATCAATTATCAATAATAATTTTTGAGATAACGGGATTATGCAAGGAAAACATAAATGAGAATTTTAAAATGGGATGATGTCGGAAGACAAAAGAATAAGGAATAAGGATTTTTTTTTAAATCGAAATACAGTAGTTGGACAGGCAGACGGTTTGCTGGATTATGAGTAATGAGGTAAAGAAAGTCAGTCGGTATTTATTCTAGTTTCGAGGTGGTCATGTATACATATTTTTTTGTTTGTTGTTTTGTTCTTGTAGTTTCGACAGATTTTTTTTTGTTCCGGATGCGTAATTCGGTGGAGGGCGGTACAGAACGTCCTCGTAATAAATAAAAAAAAAAAATCCATATTTTGGTAGGTGCTCAGGGAAGCACGAGATAGTTATAGAGAAATGGGCGATCTCTGTAACTAATATGGACAGTCGGAGGACATGTCCATTGTGTGTTGACCACACGGGGGGTAAATGGGGTAGAATAAATAAAACCGACTTGATTACTCTTGGACCAATTAAGTATAGTCATAGAGGAAGTAAATTAATTAAGAACATTTGATGTGAAATGGTGAAGGTTTGGGATGGGATTTTTTTTTGTTTGTTTTTGTGCTACCTAGGAGTAAAGAAGATTGTCCGTAAATCCTGAGATGTAAGTAGGAGGCAGATGGACCTCGATTTTGTGTTTTATTGTTGTTCGGCTAGGAGCCGTGAAATTATCGACCACGAGTAGTGTCGACCGGGAGCAAAGGATGCTCTGGAAGTCCCGAGATGGGTACGAAGAAGCCATGGGGTCATAAAGGAGTTTGACCTTGAAGAGCGCAGGGTAGCGCTACATGGCAATTTTATTGTTGTATTTATTTAATTTTGAGTTTATCGATTTATCGTAGGACAGTCTTCTTGCCAGCGGGTAGCGTATGTATTCCCTCCTTAGTTTAGTTAGTTAGTTATTAAAAATGTATGGCTTTGCCATACATTTTGATAAAAAAGGGGTGGAGGAAGAATTTTAGAAGTAAAATGTTACCCTATTGTGAATTAAAGGTACCAAATTTAAAAAAAACAAAAACATGCTGGGTGAATTTAATTGGTATTATTAAATTAAATTATTTTGGAATAGATTTGGTTGGTTTAGTTATATTTTAGGGACGTTTAGCGCGTAGTTGCATTTTTTTCATGAGAATTACAAGGCGATTAGGCTGTAGAAAGCAGTTTTTTCTGTTGTTTTATTTTTTTTATAAGCCACGGTATTCACAAATTAGAAAATTTGGCAGGGGAAATACTATTTTAGAGTAATGAGTACCCTGTTAAAACAATACTAGTGGTTCCAGTGAGTTGGAAGATGCCACGTAGGCCCAAGCAACGGCAATAAGTCTTGTCCAACAAAAGTCTGGCGTGCGAGGTCGCGATAATTCCTCAGGGTACGGAGCGACTGGACAGTCGGTACCAAGCCTAATCACGGGGAGATAGAAGAAAGGGAAAGATGCAGATTACGTAAGGGACAAGATAGAGCCTTATTATTATTTTTTATTTTTTTAGAGGAATGTGTGAGGGATATCTGGGTTGGAATCTTGGGACTTGCTGGGAATACGGAAAAATCACAAAGGGAAAGCTACTTAGTTAGAAATCGATGCGCAAGTAAGCTTTGGCGCATTAGTTAGAGAGTGATGATTCCGTATCTTGTCGGATTCCAGGAACTCAAACAGGCTCCGAGTGAATCAGTGTGAAGGCGTATCTTGGCTTAGACCAACCAAGGGAGTTAGTAGAAGAGCTTTGTGAAGTCCCGAAGTAGTAGATTGAATAGAACAAAGCTCCAGTAATAGGACCACTCAGAGAAAGACGTCAGGGCATTACAGTAAAGGAAAAAAAACTGGGACTTAGGCCTATGCTGAAAGTCGAGAACGCAAGTGGGATGGTTGGGTCGGTAGAGCATCAGACTTTTAATCTGAGGGTCTGGGGTTCGAGTCCCCATGCGATAAAACTACCACCAACATGGAGCATCCGACGTTCTGGTCGTAATTGCGATATGCTGGCCCCATTTCGAAAAAGTGATCGAAAATGGAGTCTCCATTTGTTTGGCCAAGTGGTCCAAATAAAGAGCAGAGTCAGTGGAAAATATCCAACAATGCGACCGCCTAGACAAGATGTATATCTGCAAAGCTGTATCTTTGTCTAACTTGGAAGCAAGTTAATGTCGAGGAGGGACTTTCGAGAAGCAGCAGAAGGGTTGATAGTGTTGTAGAAGAGTACTGGTGCCTGATCTTTCTTGGAAAAGGGGTGAGTCCGGAAAGTGAAAGAATAAAGATGTACTTCGGACATAATTATTTTTTTTAGTTAGTTAGTTATTAAAAATGTATGGCTTGCCATACATTTTGATAAAAAAGGGGTGGAGGAATGTTAAAGAGCATCTCTCCTCTCTCTCTCTCTGGCTCTTTCATACTCTCTCTATTTTCTCTCTCTGTGTCTCTATTAGATAGTAGATCGAGAGAGAGAGGGAGAGGGTGGGAGGAGGTCAGAGAGATATTTTTGTAGTAAATCCACGTTGTAGGAAGTGACGTTTCATCTAACCGGATGTCATGTGATACTACGTGGCAAGGTTGGTGAAACGTTGAGTCTCTCAGAAAAAGCCGAGCCGAGCAGAAGTCTAAAATGGTTCTCTCCTAAGTAAGGGGGGGGGGAGATGCGCGCCCCAGACGTGGGACGTGGTAGGTACCCACAGTGGAGACCATCGATGGCGACATCTGCAGATCATGCCTGGGAGAATAAAAGGTTGAAAACCCAACATCTGTCTTCATCTTGTGTATTCCGGCGAAAACAGCAAGAGAGCTCCACCCAGATGAAGACTCTCCCAGAGCAGCAAAACCAGGTATGAACTTCTATATATAAACACATACATCCACAAGTGTCCTAACCACCAGACAAACGGTTTAAGGGATCTTGGGTCCCGTTCTCTCGTCTCATAACACTTGTAATATCTCTCTCATCGTCATAAACTTTTTCTCTTCATTAGTAAAATGGACACGTCATCACCAGGGTACCAGTATCCCTCAAGTAAAGTGTCCAAGACCAAATCCGTTTCTTCTCCCTCCCTTATGTAACAAAAGCGGCAAAGAATATATTTAGTTCATTTCATTTATGGATACATATACATAAGTGAGAACGTGTGCATGTGAGTGAGCATAATTCTCAACCTATACACTCAACGAACTTTCGATCCAAACACTTTAAATTTGGTATTTAGGGTATTCAGATATGTGGAAACATTTTAAATGGTTTTTATTCGAAATAAAATGCTGCTAACGAGTCAAAATTGAAAAATTGTTACTTGTTGGTTATCAGATTTTTATCTGTTTGCCGACTGTCTCACGACTGCGTATGCGCTAATCGTTCACATTACAGCTTCCTTATGTAAAGAATAAGTAGGTTTGAAAACACCTTTAAAGATCGTGGAAAGCTGGTCTAATTGTTATCCTGCTTTACTTTTGGTTTCGATTAACATATATATATATATATATTAACACATATATATATACATTAACATATATATATATATTAACATATATATATATTGACATGTATATATATATATTAATATACATATATTAATATATATATATTAACATATATATATATTAACATATATACATATATTAACATATGCATATGCATATATTAACATAAGAGTAGGTAGTAGTTTGCTTGAAGCATTGTTGGAAAAGAAATATATAGAATTTTTTTATGGATCAACTTTTGTCTTTTGAAAAAGAGAGGTCCCTTTCTCTCGAAATTAATCAAAGTTCCATACCACCCACGGACTTTACATACACCGGACATACCAGCAACTTGGTTATAAATAAGTATACATTGAGGTATGGAAAGATAGACGAATAAAGGCTAGACACTCCTCTACTCAAGCACACCCATCTACATTTGTTTGTTTGTCTTTCTTCTTTTCATAACTCCGGTCTTTCCCCACATTGTCTTTGGCTTAAAAAACGACAAAAAAACTAGAAAAATACATAATGCAAATCACTGAAAGGATAATTATGGTAGCGAGAGACACTGAAAAAAACAAAACAAAACTGAAAACAGAGAGACAAACGACAAAACGAGAAAAGAGAAATGGGAAGAGAAATAACTCCGCAGAAGATTCATACGAATGACAAAAGATGAGAATAACGAAAACACCTGGACATGGATGCGAAAAGGACATATAAACCGAGAAACTGAATCTCTAATAAATGCAGCACAAAATAACTCGATAATAACCAACCATATCAAAGCAAGGATCGATAAAACACAAGAAAACAGCAAATGCAGACTATGTGGACAAAGAGACGAAACGATAAACCATATAGTAAGTGAATGCAGCAAACTTGCCCAAAAGGAATACAAAAACAGGCATGACCAAGTGGGGAGGGCGGTGCACTTGGAATTGTGCAAACGACTGCATTTTGAGCGTACAGACAAATGGTACAAGCATAAACCCACAACAGCACTCGAAAACGAGAACCACAAAATCCTATGGGACATGGACATACTGACGGACAAACGCATCCAAGCAAGAAGACCAGACGTCGTAATAATTAACAAGAAAGAAAAATCATGTCAAATCGTAGAGTTTGCAGTCTCAGCTGACCACAGGTTGAGTATGAAAGAAAGGGAGAAACGAAGCAAATACACAGAGCTAGCCAGAGAGTTGAAAGGGATTTGTGATGATGAAGAAAATCAAAATAGTACCGATAATAGTAGGAGCACTAGGAACAATTCCGAAAAACCTCGAAAAAAGAATGTAAGAAATTGGAATCAGAGGAATAACTGCAAAAGTACAACGACTAACGATAATGAAAACGACTGAAATATTAAGGAAAACCCTTGAATGCGGAGAATAATACAAGACAATATAACGAATAAGCGTTGCATGCAATGAAGAAAACCGAAGCTACATATATACACGTTCTACCCCCCCCCGTCATGCATACCCCCATTTTCATCACCGTTCCCCCCAATAAAAGAAAATGATACCAAAGGGCCGAGAATGGTCAAGGACTGAAATACAGAGGAGCGAGCGCCAACCAGGCCTCGACTGGACAAGCGCAAAGAAAGCTGGGACCTTGGTGAGGCTGAGTGCCACTCAAATTCCAGTATAAACCAATGGCCACTGCCAGCGAAAAATCAATGGTAAACGGCTGTTGCGATGATGCAAATTCCTTTGCAAATGCTATCGAAGGAGGTGGAGAGCTGGAAGTCTGGGGAGACTTGTTGTCACTCAGCTTCCAGAGAACATCACAGGTTTCCAATCAGATGGTTTGTTGACTTGTGTGAAAGCTCCATGTGAGCCAATAATAACAATGATAATATATATATATATATATATATATATATATATATATATATATATATATATATATAAACGAAACAATACATATGCTGATCCCCATTTGGCGGTACCAAATTGGTCAAAGGGAAAATTAAAAATACACTTTCGTATAAATAATTTAATTCATTTAAAAAGTATCGCTAACAAAAACAAATCTCTCTCTCTCTTTCTTTCTCTCTCTCTCTCTCTCTATATATATATATATACATATATATAATGCATATATATATGTGTGTGTGTGTGTGTGTGTGTGTGTGTGTGTGTGTGTGTGTCTTTTTATGGATGGAATGTCTCCAAAGATAATTATACCGTTTAAAAATAATTTCTTTATTTTAAGAAAAAGTATTGGTGTGTGTGTGACAAAACGCGCGAATAACGCAAAAACGGAACAAGCCAATTTAAGACAGACAACTACTTTATTTATACCCACTAAATACAACATTACAAAAAATAATAAAGAAAAGAAACGAATCGAATAAAAAGACACAATCAAAATGAATTGCAAGAAATGGAGGACGACCACAAAAGTCACTTGCAAAAAAAAAAAAAAACTTGTGGTCGAAGAAAAATCGCCGATAAAAAAATGTCAAAAAATAAACGGCGCGACGTTATAAAAAGTGACTCGTTAATTGGACGAAATTGTGTGAATAAAGTCGAATTTCGTGTTATAGAAACGCAACTCTACCATTTTTAAAATCGGCCATTTTTTTTATAAAGGAACAATGTTAACATGGTCAAAGGTAATTGTTTCGACGGCCTTAAATAGAAATAATTGCTCACAGACTCTCGGGTCACTTTATGTAGTTATGCTTGCAACGTCAATTGGTGGCGGGTCAACAGAGTTATATTTCGGTGCGCAATATTTCGGCACGCTTCCATTGGTTGCAAACCCTTATAATCACATTAAATGTAACACTATAAAATTTGTCTCGAGAATCCAGCGATTTCAGTATCTACATCACTTCTGTATCGGACACTAAGATATATATTCATCACCGGAAGTAATAGCTAACTAGTTTCATCAATATTATTTCATTATTGGAATTCTTTGAGATGAGTAATTTGTATATTTCATTTATTTATCCCGTCGCGGTTACAACCTGACGAAAGCCAGAGGAATAATTGGCCGAAACGTCATAAAACAACAACCATAAAGATGATGATAATAGTCCACAAATAGATAAATAAAATTTCTTCATCAAGTAAAAGGTTTTGTGGTTTGTTTCAGGTCGTGATTTGTAAGTGATGAGCAAAAATCATCATTTGCTTTACCTGTTCCTTTTCTTTTTATATTTTTTCACACCAAACTATATATTGTCACTTGGAACGTAAAGGGCTATGCAATGTATCGTGAAAGAGATAGATTTGTTTGAAGTAGCCGAGTTGCATTTGCTACTTTCTAATAATAATCTAATAAGTCGCCTTACTGAATGTTCGTGGTCGTACCTGGTATTCCTTAGACTGAGGCTTGCGGCGTGCTTTTCGACGTCTCCTCCATGTGGCTCTACCAATCGTTACTTATGGCTTAAACAGCCAATCATATTCTTGTGAGGAGAAAGAACCCGGATGTACTCACATTCATTACATCAGACTACTATTTGGAACTGTGAGATATTGCGTAGCGAGATGTTTGTTCACATTACATTTAAACTCTTGCATTTCAACACATTTAGGAAAGCAGGGGACCGGGAGGAAATTCGTAAGTCTATCAGCCCGAGGAAGAATCAGTTAGAGTAGAAGGATTTCCGGTATCTAGGAACTTCAACAATGAAGGATTGGAATTTTGCTGCTTGTCGCGTTCATGTTAGTCGAGAGAGTGTAAGCGTAATGATCTCATCAGAGCACATCCTATTAAAGTACTCGTAAAATAAGCACAGAAATGCAACATTTCAGCGATGGGACAAAGGTTAGCCGTTCACCAACAGTGCAGGATATATTAGATTTGAAACTCTTTTTCTGAACCCTGATTAATGGGGGATAGAGTAGTAGTTGATGCGCAAACTCAGATGCGGCAACAATACTCCATGTATGGGTAAATTGTGGCTTTGTAACGATATAAGATACGCGTACTCTCCGGTGTGAGTAATTTTTTAGCGCGATAGAAGGAGCCACCTTTCTTTGCAACAGTGCTGGCAATGTTCTCACTGTATCTGTTCCGATTCACGTTGTCTGTGAATATTAGGTTTATGACTTTGTAGAATAAGCTCTCAGATAGGATGCCATTGTCATTGGGGACTAAGAATGTTTTGTTGTAGGTGTTAAAGAAAAGAGGCTTAGTCTAAGTAGCATTAAATGTTACCATCTAATTACGGCTCCATTCCACTACAGACTGAAGTTTGTTTCCATAGCAGCAGAGGAGAGAAGATGCTAGGTAACATAATAGGGATGCGACGTCTAGTGATAGCTACATTAGGAGCGAAATAAAATATTGAGTTTTTTTGGGGGGGAACTAAATTGGTCCCTGTGATATAGAAGGAGTATAGTTTTAAGTATATAATGCAGGTAGGTGTATAGAATATATGTCATAGTGAGTTTATTATATGTGGGTAATATGTGTGATTATACCCTCGGGGAGAATATAGGGTAAGTTAAAATAAACTTCTTATTTAATCATATATGTAGATTGCTTATAGCTATGGAAGGAGTTTACATGAAAGAGGGGGCTCGTGTTCTGTCAGTATATTTTAGAAGGTGTATCTGAAATCATAACTGTACTTAAAAGAAATATAAACTATTAGGATAATAAATTCCACAGCCAAACAACGTCGCAACCCACAAAAGCCATGACAGTCAACGAACCGGAAGTCCAAGACTCGAGTTTTGACTTCATTTGGGCTCATTAGTTAGACACACCCGAAGGATGAACAGTTGGTAGAATAAGGGGATAAAAATAAATAGGAGTATGAGATGAATAAATATACAAATATAAAAATAGGAATGGAGTAATAATAGATAATACAAGTTCTATGAGATTCATAGTTGTAAAATATAGGAGAGGAAAAATGCGGGGAATAAAATGGGTATAAAAATAAAAATAAAAATAAAAAACAAATAACTAAATAAAAAAATAATAAAATAAAAAATCCGCACAAAAAGCAAAGCGACAAAAAAAGTACAAAATGCAAAGAGACAAAAAAAAAAAAATACGATAACCGGCAAAGTACACAGACAGAAAAAGTTCCATAAGGCAAAGAGTGGAAATGTTTTACAAAGTTTTTTTTAAGTCCATGTTCAGTGAAAAGCAGTATCGAAATATGAAAAAAAAAAAAACACAAAACAAACAAATAGATAGAAGTTGCAGAGTGAAAAATACAGCATTCGTCCAATTTATATCGTGGTTCAAAGAAACGTGCTGCTTTAGGTGGTAGAAATTTTGAATGTTTTATGATATTAGAAAAAGATTTTGGAATGGCATATATATATATATATATATATATATATATATATATATATATATATATATATATATATAAAATGGGTTAAGACATTCCAACGAAAGAAAGATGTATATTTAAATAAGGGGGTAGTCACCAACAATGTGTATTTTTTAGCATTATTTTATTATTCCGTGTCTTGGTTTTTCATTGAGAACTATGTTTAGATCATTGTAATAATGTTTTTAAATCATCGAAATTGTTTTTTATGCGTTCCAGACGTTCTGTGAAGCGTTGTCGTCAGAAATTATTTTCAAATGAAGCGTCCTCGTCAGAAATTATTTTCATATTGAAAATAATTTCTGACGAGGACGCTTCACAGAACGTCTGAAACGCGTAAAAACAATTTCAATGATTTAAAAACATTATTACAATGATCTAAACATAATTCTCAATGAAAAACCAAGACACGGAATAATAACATAATGTTAAAAAATACACATTGTTGGTGACTACCCCCTTATATATATATATATATATATATATATATATATATATATATATATATATATATATATATATATATTAGCAAGAGAGCCCGGCGTTGTCCGGGGAACTGTGTTTTGAGCAAAAATAAGTGGTAGTAGGAAGCAGGCTTGAACCCGTACCGCGAAGGAGGAAAAGAATGAGAGGAAAACGTGACGTCTTTGCTGTTACGACCACCGCCAAAGACGTAGGATAGTGCCCTGTTGAAAGTGAAGAAATTAATGTTTTTAGCCAATTTGTCGATATTTAGCGTCTGAAAGGTCGAAATTAAAAACGATACTGATCTTGTAAAAATGATGGGGATCAGAGCGTTGATGATGTAAATCTAGGAACTTGGTTTAGATGCATTAAAAATAACCAGCCACCTCTTCCTCCACTGTACCACGCGCTCAAGATCAGAGGAGAGAGAACCAGAGAAAACTTGGTCATTTACGGCCTTTGATGTGTTGCCATAGATGGTCGTGTCATCAACATAGATGTCAACCAATGATCTAAGTATGTGATGTGGGAGATCATTGTTGTAGATCAGGAAGAGAGTTGTGCCCAGTATGAACCCCTGAGGGACTCCAGCATTAATACTGCATTCCTCTGATTTCTGCCCATCAACCACTACTTTTATGAGCCTATCATTTACCTATTATATACATATATATATATATATATATATATATATATATATATATATATATATATATATATATATATATAAACTATATCTGGTTGAAAAAAATAGATAGCATGCAATTAATTACACTGAAACCAGCAACCTCTTAGTTTCGTAAATATTTTGTTTTTACAAACTTAGAATTAGTTGATGGATTTAATTGAATATTTAATCATAATAAGTTAAAAATGATATCCCTAAGGTGCCTAATAATTAAATCATTTTTATAATTGGTGGAAACTTTCTTTCAACTAGATCTAAAAATTCGAAAATTTAGAGCGCAGTGCTTTGTCACATGTTTTTCCTGCCAAAATATGGCGAGTTTTGTACACCTGGCGATCATGAGAACAATTGTCCGATTAATCGAAATAATGCATAAATTGCATCCGTGTAAACTTGATTGATTGGCAACCAAGGTATCGAAGTAGATAATACACTTTTTTGCGTCTCCACGAGTCTTCTTCGGGTCGGTATTGAATGTGGGAAACCGCCAGCTTCTATAATAAAAGAACATTGTAATTAATACAAAATATAAAAGTGAAAATCTAAAAAGATTTCGCCTTTACTGACCGAGGACAGAAAAGCTGAAATGGAGCATTAGAAAAGGTACTACACGTTGCGTTTAGCCGAAAGGTCAGAGAGTATTCCTTCAAAATTCGCACTTGGTGAAATATCTAAACAGCGCCGACGTGCGTATGCAAATGTATGCAAAATGCCGTCGTCCGTGGGGAAAAATAAATACTTTTAAAAGGAGATCACATTAGAGACGGGAATAACGTTCGAGATCACGTTAGAGTCGTGAATTACGTCCGAGAGCGTGCACAAGATGACGATCACGCGAGGGACGTCACAGCGGTAACGGGAGAATGAGCAAAAAAGGCGACTTGAAATTCTTTTCTGTTCTTTGTTTATTTGGCAACTGAAGCCACAACCTGTTGGTTCCAGGAAAACGTTAAACATTGGCGAGATTACGATAGCTAGGTGGTTAACGGCACGACTGACAACTTGTGTACACCAAGTTCGAAACCAGTTCGTTCAACAGAAACACTTTTAATTTGGGATATTGGCAACATCCAGGTGGTCCGTCCCGTAAGTACCGCATGTCTTTCGAGAAAGAATTCTAACTAAGAAGATATCAGGGAAACGAATGCCGAGAATAGAATCATCTTATTCATAAGACATGAATGAATAGATTAACAATTTTAGCAGATGGGGTTTTCATTTCGAGTTAAAGAGGCTATTGTGATCGAATTCATTCGAACTAAATCGACAACAGCAACAAGTCAAAGTAGCACCGTCAGCATTCTCTTTTAGGGGCGCATAAATCGATTAAACTCTTACTAAAAATACAGGGTCAAACCGGAGACTGTAGACCTATTAGGACTGAACAGGACCATATTTCAGCTCGACAGAAACAAGACCACTGTCACTTATTGTCGACGACGTATCCTCACCTGGTATGAACTAACACTCATTCCGTTATCGTATAATTACAATAAGTTCTGGATATAAACGGTTGGGGAATGGAAGCTGGTGTTGATTGAATGCGGAAAACTGTTAAATCAATTATCATCACAGCGAAATAATACCAATCTGGTGTCGCTAATTCGGCAAATACCTTTGTAACCGCCTCCTTCCTAACAGCGCCCTCTACTAACTATCGATGCGACGCTTGTTTGAATCCGGTATGGGTAATCGATCCAAGATGGCGGATCAACAAATGTGTATGGAAGTCGTTGTCGGTTTGAAATGGTGATAATAACACGCCGTTCAACGTGTTAATCATGGCGGATCGATATTCAATTGATTGGGGGTTAAGGTAGTTATTACGCATCGATCAACATCTCCAAGAATAAAAATAAAGTATACGAGTCCGGAAGCACAGGTAAGCACACACACACACACACACACATACACACACACACACACACACACACACACACACACACACACACACACACACACACACACACACACACACACACACACACGCACTCACACACGCACGCACACTTCTAACTTACGAATTTTATAAAATGTATAATAAAATAAAAAAAATGCACTTAAATTTCCTACTGGCACTAAGTTTAACATATCGAAGACTTATAAATAAGTAGCATAAATGTAGTGTTAATTCCTAGGTTAAACATTGAGCAGACTTAGCACGTGCATAAGCCGACTTGCAGCTAGAAAATTAAAAAAAGGTAATTCAACGACATAACAGTGAAAAATAAATCCCCCCAAAAGAAACTAGTTTAAATTGTTAAATAGAAAATGGGGATCAACAGCTTGTTACTAGGAAGCTATTTCGCTAATTTAAAACTTGATAGCTGTTAAATTTATGGCTCTCGAGTGGAAAATATTACTTACCCAATAATGCAATACAGACCCAATCAATTACTATTTCACTAATATATACACAAAATAATAATAATAATAATAATAATAATAATAATAATAATAATAATAACTGCAACAGCAAAAACAACAACAGCAATAATAATAACTGCTACTGCAAAAACAACAACAACAAAATAATAACAACAACAATAATAATGATGAAATAATAATAATAATAATAATAACTGCAACAGCAAAAACGACGACGACAACAACAACAACAGCAATAATAATAACTGCTACAGCAAAAAAACAACAACAACAACAATAACAACAATAACAATAATAATAATAATAACTGCAACAGTAAAAACAACAACAATAACAACAACAACAGCAATAATAATAATAACTGCTACAGCAAAAACAACAACAAAATAATAACAACAACAATAACAATAATAATAATAAAAACAATAATAATAACAATAACTGCAGCAGCAAAAGCAATAACAACAACAACAATAATAATAATAAATGCTACAGAAAAAACAACAATAATAATAACAATGATAATAATAATAACTGCAATAGCAAAAACAACAACAACAATAATAACAACAACAACAATAATAATAATTATAACTGCTACAGCAAAAGACAACAATAACAATAACAACAACAACCCCAACAATAATAACAATAATAATAACAATAATTATAATAAAAATAATAATAATAACAACAATAACAATAATAATAATAATAGCAATAATAATAATAATAATAATAATAATAATAATAATAATAATAATAATAATAATAATAATCCCTAAAGAAAACCATAGGAAAAATGACTAACTGGAGAGCACCATGCATACCGGTTCAAAAAATTCATAACCTTACACGAAAGCCTAGCCCAAAACCTGAGAAGATGTATACAGGAAGCAAGCATGCCGGACTGGATGTCAAAAGGTAGAACCACACTGCTACAGAAGGACACGGAGAAAGGAACCGTTCCTAGCAACTATAGGCCAATCACGTGCTTACTAACTATGTGGAAGATACTGACAGCGCAACTGAGGGAACAAATCTACCACTCGGTGAATAACCGTGGACTCAACCCCGAGGAGCAGAAAGGATGCCAAAAAGGAAAAAGAGGAACACATGACCTATTATATATAGATCAAAAGATCCTAAAGGAGGTAAAAAGGAGGAGAAACAATTTAGTCATGGCATGGATCGACTACAAAAAAACGTACGACAGGATTCCCCAAGCATGGATAATAAAATGCCTAAAAATGTATAAAATACCAAGCAGGATCACCAACGTAATAGAAAATGCAATGAAAACATGGAGACTGGAATTGACAGCTGATGGACAACACATAACAGAAATTAACATACAAAGAGGCATCTTCCAAGGAGACTCACTATCACCACCACTGTTCATCATAGCCATGATGTCCTTGAACAGTATTCTGAGAAAGTGCCAAGCCGGATACAAGTTTTCCAATACAGAGGAAAAAATGAACCACCTGATGTACATGGACGATTTGAAACTTTTGCAAGGACCGAAAAGGAGCTAGAGACACTAATTAACACTACCAGGATATTCAGTCAAGATATCCAAATGGAATTTGGAATGGAAAAGTGCGCACAACTAGTTATAAGAAAGGGAAAACTGGAAACGACAGAAGGTATGGAACTACCCAACCAAAGAGAAATGAGGGCACTAGGGAAACAAGACTACTATAAATACTTGGGAATTCTGGAAGCGGACACCATCAGAGCAACAGAAATTAAAGAGAAAATTGGAATGGAATACCTCAGGAGAACAAGAAAACTCCTGGAAACGAAATTATATAGCAGAAACCTAATAAAAGGTATTAATACATGGGCAGTATCACTAGTAAGATACTCTGGACCATTTATAGGATGGACAAAAGAAGAACTGAGACAACTCGACGAGAAAACCAGGAAACTCATGACCATTCATAATGCACTACACCCAAAGGACGATATTTACAGACTCTACGTGAAAAGGAAAGACGGCGAGAGAGGACTGATCTGTATAGAAGACTGTGTGAAGGACACGAAAAAAAATACTAGAAAAATACATAATGCAAACCACTGAAAGGATAATTATGGCAGCGAGAGACACTGGAAAAACCCCAACAAAACAGAAAACAGAGAGACAAACGACAACCCGAGAAAAGAGAAATGGGAAGAGAAACAACTCCACGGAAGATTCATAAGAATGACAAAAGATGAGAATAACGGAAACACCTGGACATGGATGCGAAAAGGACATATAAACCGAGAAACTAAAACTCTAATAACTGCAGCACAAGATAACTCGATAAGAACCAACCATATAAAAGCAAGGATCGATAAAACACAAGAAAACAGCAAATGCAGACTATGTGGACAAAGAGACGAAACGATAAACCATATAGTAAGTGAATGCAGCAAACTTGCCCAAAAGGAATACAAAAACAGGCATGACCAAGTGGGGAGGGCGGTACACTTGGAATTGTGCAAACGACTGCATTTTGAGCGTACAGACAAATGGTACAAGCATAAACCCGCAACAGCACTCGAAAACGAGAACCACAAAATCCTATGAGACATGGACATACAGACGGACAAACCCATCCAAGCAAGAAGACCAGATGTCGTAATAATAAACAAGAAAGAAAAATCCTGTCAAATCGTAAACTTTGCAGGGTGAGCATGAAAGAAAGGGAGAAACGAAGCAAATACACAGAGCTAGCCAGAGAGTTAAAAGGGATATGGATGATGAAGAAAATCAAAATAGTACCGATAATAGTAGGAGCACTAGGAACAATTCCGAAAAACCTCGAAAACAGAATGTCAGAAATTAGAATCAGAGGAATAACTGCAAAAGTACAAGACTAACGATACTGAAAACGACTGAAATATTAAGGAAAACCATTGAATGCGGAGAATAATACGAGAAGACAATAAAACGAATAAGCATTACATGCAATGAAGAACACCGAAGCTGCATATCTACAAGTTATACACCCCCATCATGCACCCCCATTGTTTCATCACCGTTCCCCCAATAAAAGAAAATGATACAAAAGGGCCGAGAAGGGTTAATAAGGACTGAAGACCGAGGAGCGAGCGCTAACCAGGCCTCGGCTGGACAAGCGCAAAGAGAACTGGGACATTGGGGAGGCTGAGTGCTACTCAAATTCCAGTATACACCAATGGCCACTGCCAGCGAGAAATCAATGGTAAGCGGCTGTTGCAATGATGCAAATTCATTTGCACGTGCTATCGAAGGAGGTGAAGAGAGCTGGTCGTCTGGGGAGACTTGTTGTCACTCAGCTTCCAGAGAACACCACAGGTTCCCAATCAGATCGTTTGTTGACTCGTGTGAAAGCTCCACGTGAGCCAATAATAATAATAATAATAATAATAATAATAATAATAATAATAATAATAATAATAATAATAATAATAATGTATCGTTGTTATTACTTTTTGAAGTGGAACAAACGCTATATTTAATGACTCACAGAGAAAATAAAAGTTTGACACGAATTTTAAAGTGAAAGAAAAAGTGAACATGTATTTACAACACGACACAATATGTTCTCTCTTTCTTTTTCTTTCCTGTCAGATAATACTCGTTTGTTTTTAACTACAATCAGCTGCTATGTTCTAGTAATTCTCCCTAGGGTCCACATGTCAGACGTCAAGCGCACATTCCAAATCGTTGCCCGTTTTTTCCTTTTTCTCTGTAGCAGTTACTTAAAATTCTCCTGGTGAAGATTGTTCTTTCGTTTTCGCCCAGGAAAAATGTTGAAAGGCAATGTAATCGGCCACACATCCCTCTCTTTTTTATTCTCTCTCTCTTTCTTTGATCTTGATGCATATATATGCATTCCATTTCGTGACGTCACGCTCATGCTACGACTTAAATGCAAACTCGACATTAACTCGGCAGATGAGTTGTTAATATACGCATGTGTCCTGGTTCAGTTTAATGGCGGAGCTAGCAAGCACGTTACATTATTATATATAGATAAATAATAATGCATAAGGTTATGCTCATTAACATGTAGATACGAGATGGCGTCAATAAGTTTTCAGGCATTTTTGTAAAGCCATTTAAAATTATCGCAGACTCTTGAAAATTCAGTATGTTATTACGATATATCTTATGATAAGACGGACCAATTTTGATAATTTCACGTTCAAATGAACAGATACAGAAGGAATTGGAATACATCCTACTAAAACCAGATTATCATAGCTGCTGAATTTTAAAAATGCAATTTGGGTGTGAGAACACTTTAGAAGAACGATATGCAATGAAATTGTTTTAAACTTGGACAAAATCCCACAGAAACGCATGGAACGCTTCAGACTACTTTTGGACAGCTTTGCATGAATCAAGCATCAGTTTTCGAGTGGCATAAGGTATTCAAGGAAGGCAGGGAGTCTGTGAGGGATGATGAGAAGTGTGGGAGGAGTAAGGAAGTCAGAACGTCAGAGTTGATTGGCCCCCCCAAAAATAACTTCATGGATAAGAACCGTCGTGTATTTATAGAGATAAGTGCACAGTTTGATGTCAGCGTGAAAATCGTAAATACAATTATTCGCGAAGAACTGAAGATGCGGACGATCTGTGCGAATGCACCAGTCCACAACTCCATCCTTGTAACAGACAATTTGACCAAGATGAGCATCAAGACAGTTACTCATCCTCCCTATAGTCGAGACCTTGCTCCCTGTGACCTTTAGTTATTCCCTAAGCTCAAGATAAACCTAAAAAGCTTCATTCATGAGACAATTGAGGGGATGAAAAAGGCTTTGACGAGGGTACACAAGAGGACTTCCATGGTGCTTTCCAGAAGTTGTTGGAACGGTGCAACAAGTGCATTGCAGTCGGAGGAGATTACTTCGGTGGGGGACTTAAGTTTCATGTATATACTATCAGTAAAAGTGTCCACACGGAAAAAGTCTGGAAACTTATTGAAGGTACCTCGTACATCCATATAATTAATACTTGGAAGCCTCCGTTCAGTCTCGAAAAACTATGTAAGAGTAGCTCTGTAGTGATTATACCGTCTATAATATAAATATCACCTGTCTATTTAAATGTGTGTATGTATGTTTGTATGTTTGCCTAAAAATTTCGACAAAGGGACCGGATTTTCACGAGGTGGATATCATTTGGAAGATTGACATCTCGGACGATAAATATCGAAAAATATGCCAAAAACATTAATTCCTTCATCTTCAATTGGGCAGTTTTCTACAAGGAGGTGTCGATTTTTTGCGAGCCATTTTTGCAAGTCATCGTATCGGTTGGATTTACATTGCCTAATTTTAACGTCCGAACATCCGGTCGCATCATGGAAGGGGTAAGACGTCAGGTTTTCTTTCACTTTCTTTTCCGCCTTTGCGTCACGGGTTCGAGGCTTCCAGCACTTTTTTTATTCACATCCAGACACCCTGGCAACGCCGGACACCCAGGCTAGTATAATTATAATACTAAATATTAAAGTTATCAGAGACATGTTACCCTTATAACACAGTTGAATTATAAAATATTCATAACAAGAGGGATTTTTACCTTCATACCCCCAGGAAAACACTCTAAACTTTATAAACTTTTAAACCGTTCCACGCAAAAAAGCAACCCAAAACAAACTATAAATAGTTATTTTACAGACGCTCGTTGCGGCTAAACCTGTTGTGTCCTATGACAAACGTTGCACCTTCAGACAGACCAAGATCACAGTGTAGTATTTATTCTGATGCTACATTTAATCTTTTTCAGTCTTCGGTCATTGGAAAAGAAATCGTTTTAGACCGAGGCAATTTTAATTTTTTCCTATCCAGAGTGCCCCTTTCAGGAAGCTGGATTTTACTCACATTAAAAACCGACCTTGTGTCTAATTCTGCTTAATTAATTTTCCAAAACGACGACTCCACATATATCTGTTTATATTTTTGATTTTTTTTTTTCAGGTGAGTTATGAATGTTTGTATCGTTTGGATGAATCGAACAATTGTTTTCATCTTGAGTATTGTCTGCACAATGTTTCAAACGATGAAACCGACCTTTCTCAGGTGTAAAAGTAGCCATGTTTTTGCTGCCAATAAAAAAAGAACATGGTGAATTTTACACTTGAGGAAAGTCGTAGGTTGCGTCGTCCGATACGATGTGTAGATAACATTCCAAATAAGAACAATCGTTCGATTAATCGAAATGATGCAAATATCTGTTTACTTTATTCTTCAAGACATCCATATTGTTTGTTGTTGATGTTGTTGTTATTTGTTGTTGATGATGTTGCTGCTGTTATTGTTTGTTGTTGTTTGTTTATTGTTGTTCTTGTTTGTTGTTTGTTGCTGTTGTTGTTTCATCCAATGGCAGTAGGCGCGGGTGAAACGTGAACAAATCCCGATTGCCTGAGTTGCAGTAACCAGCTCAGTTCCTACCGTACCAGTTTCCTCTTCAATAATGGATTTCAGTGTTACACGTAGACGTCCAACTCTCCTTTTTGCGAAGACAGGCTGAAACAGATTACTGTTTTTTTATTTCACAGATTTCTAAGAAATAAAATTTATTTTATAGAATTCCGTTTGGTTTTTGGTACAGAGGGAGTGCGCGCGCACGCGAGAGAGAGCAAGTTTTTCGCTGTGGCTTAAGTTCGACGAGTTCTTGCAGTAAATAACTCATAGAACTAACCAAGGATCGAAGCTCAACCGAGCACATGCCATGGACATAACGATACAGCGGAGAGAGGCTCACAACATTCCTTCTGTGTGAAAGAGAATATAATCATTCTTCACTAGATTGCTAAGTCGATTTTGTACTGTCAAGACAAGAAAGAGTGTTCTTTACATATGGCGGCAATATTTCGCAATATTTTGACAAATAGAATTGATTCGATAATCGATTCGGAATTTTAAAACGGAAATGCACGCAGTACTTTTTAGTTTGTTTGGTTTGTTTGTTTGTTTACGGCATATCAACCCTTTTTCGAGTTATTTAATGCCGAATTCAGTTATTTTGGAAATAGTATTCACGTTACATCCAGTTATTTTGTAGAAAGTTTTTATTCTTCAATCTCGTTGTAATCTTCAATCGCTAGTTTGTAGTTTTTGGTTTGGTTGTTTTATAGTGGATGTTATCGTTTTTGTTCCCTACCCTGCAGAATATGAATGAGTTTTACAATGGGAGAGGGAGAAAGGATACAGAATTAATGTTTGGTACATTTTAATTTTGGAAACCAGTCACGAAGCGGCGGAGGTAGAAAGAGAAAGGGAAAATGGAAAGAAGGCAAAGGGGAAAGTGGTAGTTTGTTGTTTTTGTTTTGGTTTTGTAGAACATAATTAAGTTTTTCCAAAGTTTTCAAAAGGAAGTAAAAAGTCAAAACGCATCAATTTTAGGTAAATTTCTTCCCAAGAAGCCAATATTTTCAGACAGTAGCAGTTTTAGTTCATCAAGTAATAAATTATTGAATGGGTTTTACAAGCGATCAGATTCGGTCAGTTAGTTGTGATATCAAGTCTCGGATCTTACTGTCTTTCTTTCCTCCTCTCTGTCTCGCCCTGTTTCTCCTTTTTTCTCTATTTCCTGCATTTATTTTTATTAATAAACTAGTAGGGACTCCCGACCTTCCCAATCGTGTGTATATATATATATATATATATATATATATATATATATATATATATATATATATATTCCACAGCCAAATTGCTTCGCAGCCCACAAGAGCCATGGCAGTCAACGAACCGGAAGTCCAAGACTCGAGTTTCGCCCTCATTTGGGCTCATCAGTTAGACACATTCGACCTCAGGATTCGAAACCCGAGCCTCTTGCATGCGAGGCAAGCACTTTACCAACTGAGCAAACTCCCCGCACACAAGAATTTCAATTAACCAACACAGATCAAGCAAACCGCGCCGAAATCCGACTGTGAAATGAACCTCCTTCGTCTTGACAAGGGACACGGTCATCCAACCAGTTAATAACCCCAAGCCGATGTCTCACAAGGTAGGAGTTTTAACTCGAAAGGACGATGCCATCCAGCAACGCTAACCAAGCGAGTAACTTACGATATATATATATATATATATATATATATAGTCATCCACATACAGTACTGTTTAAATAAGGGAGTAGTCACCAACAATGTGTATTTTTTAACATTATTTTATTATTCCGTGTCTTGGTTTTTCATTGAGAATTATGTTTGGATCATTGTAATAATGTTTTTAAGTCATTGAAATCGTTTACGTACGTTTCAGACGGTCTGATGCGTCCTCGTCAGAAATTATTTTCAAATGTGTAAAAATAGCGATTTTCGTTAGTTTGAAGTTTTTCCAAGGGGTGGAGGCTTGTAAGTGTTTATTATACATTGGTATGCTGAATTTTTATTGCTTTTTTATTTGGTTTGTCCAGGGAGATTTTGACCTGGCTGTAGTCAGTCAGTCGCTATTTCTCTCTGCTAATGTGTTTTTTCTTTTCCTTTAGGGTGGGGTAGGGTGTGTGTGTGTGTGTGTGTGTGTGTGTGTGTGTGTGCGTGTGTGTTTATGTGTGGGTGTGCGCATGTGTGTGTTTGCTTTTATTGGTTTGGGAATGTGTATGTTGTTTTTTAGTATTTTGGGGTTATTTGCTTTCTTAGGAAGGCGGCTGTGGTCCGAGGTCGTTACTAATGTGTATGTGTGGGGAGGGGGGGACTGGCTCTTCTGAAGTAAGGGTAGGGGTGCTTTCATTCTATTTTGATATTTATTTTTTGGATTCTTGGATTTTAATATTGTGATTTTTTTCGTTTTAGTCTTATATTATGTTTGTTTAGAAAGAGGGGTGTATTTAAAATAGGGGATTTTTTAATGTTTCTATTTATTTGTCTCCCCATGTGGGTATGGCTAGACCCAGGATCGGTTCCTAGTGTGGGGAAGATTTTGTTCCCCAGAGGGGGGGGCATTGGGGGTGTAGGTATGGGAGGGGGATGATAGAAGGGAAGATAGTCGTTTCAATCATGAGGGGGTTCTCCTCCCCTGACTGAGGAGGGAGCGAGGTGTTGGAACAGATATTATACTACGGTTCTAGGTGTCTCCTAGTGTTGTTGGTTTCGAGGTTAAGTAGGGTTGGTATTGTTCAGTGTGTTGTATTAAAGATAGGGGTGTTATGTCTGTGTGTGGTTGTATGTGCGCACGTGTGTGTGTTTTAATGTGTCGGTTCTGATTTATGTGTGGGTGTGTGTATGTGTATGTGTATGGGTGTGCATGCGAGTGTACCTTGCATTTCATGTTTTTGTGTGATGGTATTAAATAAAATCAGAAGAGCCAGTCCCCCTCCCCACACATACACATTAGTAACGACCTCGGACCACAGCCGCCTTCCTAAGAAAGCAAATAACCCCAAAATACTATAAAACAACATACACATTCCCAAACCAATAAAAGCAAACACACACATGCGCACACACACACACACACACACACACACACACACACACACACACACACACACACACACACACACACACACACACACACACACACACACACCCTACCCCACCCTAAAGGAAAAGAAAAGCACATTAACAGAAAGAAATAGCGACTGACTGACTACAGCCAGGTCAAAATCTCCCTGGACAAACCAAATAAAAAAACAATAAAAAAGCAATAAAAATTCAGCATACCAATGTATAATAAACACTTACAAGCCTCCACCCCTTGGAAAAACTTCAAACTAACGAAAATCGCTATTTTTACACATTTGAAAATAATTTCTGACGAGGACGCATCAGACCGTCTGAAACGTACGTAAACGATTTCAATGACTTAAAAACATTATTACAATGATCCAAACATAATTCTCAATGAAAAACCAAGACACGGAATAATAAAATAATGTTAAAAAATACACATTGTTGGTGACTACTCCCTTATTTAAATATACATCTTTCTTTCGTTGGAATTTATTAACCCATTTTATATAAATATATATATATATATATATATATATATATATATATATATATATATATATATATATATTTAATAAGCACAAAAGTGTCAATTTTAGGCATTTACCCGAAAGGTACCCCCTTGGGGGGGTCAACCAGAGTTTTCCCGGAAAATCTGTCCTGTTACATTTAAATCATATCATGTTTAATGTTTGTGCACAATTTCAAAAGATTCCAAGATATAGTTATTGAGGAAAGTGTGAACAGACGAACGGACAAACGGACAAAGGTAAATTTACAGATCTACCCTCCTTTTGTCAGTGGACCAATAGTTAAAAAATATTTAAAAAATTAACGTTTCAGGACAATATATTTTTAGAATTTATACTGATTTTGACATGACACGTACGTAATAGTGTTTTTACCTGAAATTCATGTGTTTCGAATCTTACAATTCTGTACAATTACTTGTATCAGTAGTGGTAGTGGTAGTGGTAGTGGGAAGAGTAGTAGTGGTAGTCGTGGTGGTCTTAGTAGTCGCAGAGACAACAGAAATTCGATTTACAATGGAAACGAACAAATAAAAAAGGAAAGATTTTAATGGCACGAATTGTTTAGGGAGGCGTTCTACGCAAGATTCAATTATTGAACGGACAATATTTACTTAGCAACGACAATGGGTTTTCTTTGCCATTTTCTTATCTGTCCAGCGACAATGGCCGACGCCGGCGCAGTCGCATGCCGTCATTTCCACCATCCTAATTGCTATTTCGATACAGCAGCGAACACATCTCGTCAGAATTCGTGTACATATTAGTTTACCAGTCATTTGCACGGTTGAAGGACATAATAACACCAATAGAATTTCTTTGAATCATACGAAAAAGACAAGGAGAGAGAGAGAGAGAGAGAGAGAGAGAGAGAGAGAGAGAGAGAGTTCCTAGACTTTATGTTGTGTCACAATTTCACTAATTGACAACGTTTACACGAAATACGCCCGCCTCGTACACGATAGCATTCGACCAAATTATAAACACTATGTAACGTGGTCCCTGGCTTTGGTATAGGCCATTTTTTGAGTAACGATTTTGTGTATACCTAAAAATAATACCAGCATTTAATATGAAATTATTGTGACGAATATTTTTTAGAAAATTTTTATGCACATGCACGTGGATTTCATCCTTTTTCGGAAATTATCAATTTGAGACATGGCTGTTCTGTCGGTTGAACGATTTGAACCCCAGACTCTAGTTTCAATTTTTTGTATATAAGATGTTTGATAATTGAAAGCAAGCTTCACGTTTTTCTTCATTTTATAATATTTTTCTTTCCTTCTTCTTCGCTGACCGTCACCTCGAACACCGATCGGTCATTTGCATACATTGGCTGTTGCTGCTCCTGACATACACGCATACGTGCCCTGGTACAATTTTTTATCCAAGCAAATATGATATAGTGTCATAGTTTTTGTTAACTTACAAGCATGTATATAGCGACCCAATAGCCTATATCATTCTTAGCAAGCCAGAAAAACGTTTTCTTGCATTACTTTCTAAGATGGAGTACTGTTGCCAAGTTTGCTTCTTAGGGCACAATTTCCTGCCTTAACACAGAGAGAAATAGAGATAGATAGATAGATAGAGAGAGAGAGAGAGAGAGAGAGAGAGAGACAGAGGGAGGGAGGGAGAGATGAGAGTTACGGCAAACATTAAACTAGTCATTCAGTCGCCCTTTTTTATTTTTTCTATGAACTGATCTCGCTTATTTACTGTTCGTATCGACAAAACTATGTAGTAAAAAAAATAGGATAATAAAATGACAAATGAATAACACAAAACATTAATTGGCTATGAACTGTTTCAAAAATCGTTGTGCATTCAAGAAACTTTGGATTTTTCGTCTGTAATATATTTATCATTCAACCACGGTAGTGGTTGAATATATGCTTAAGTCCGAAATTGAATGAATCGAGACACATTCAAACCCCCACCACTAATTACATTCGCAACCAAATTTCAAACAGGTTATGTAGTTGGATAGAACACCTCATTAGCTACATTTTGAAAAAAAAATTCGAAAATTGGTTCAGTAGAAAAAAGTTACAACAAAATATGTGGGTTCACAAACAGGAGAGTAAGTACATAAGTGACTAACGCTTTTTTTATTTTGCATAACTTTTTTTGTATATAAATATTTTTACTGCAATTTTGCCAATATGACATGTTAGCGTAACGGTTAGAGTACCGGGGGTTGGTGGAAAGATTTTAGGTTCAATCCCGTGTATCGTTTTTTTTATGATTAAAAAACCGAACTTTTTTTTAATAACTAATTTTTTTTAACTCTCCTTATGATTTTATAGCAAAAAATGGTGAATTTATCGATTAAAAATATTAGTGAATTCTATGATATACATATTCTTTGAATGAACTAAAATTTTTCGTTATCACATTTGATGAAAAATGTAGTCCCATTTTGGCAATGCGTCTGACCAATGATGCTTTTGAACCCGCGATTAGCACCAGCCTGGGCATAAATATTCCTATTTTTAAACTCCTTTAAAAGAGGATTCAGCATACAGTTCCATAGTAAAGGTGATAAAATCCCACTTTGGGGGTTTCATTTAACTACTTCCCTTTTAACAGTTGCCCTCAGTAGTTCCATTTGAACTGTTCTGTGCCTCACCATATACTCAATCCATCGGATGAGTACTGGTGGCACATTGAGTTCTCGAACATACTACTGAAGGGTATGTTGTCAAAAGCTCCAACGATATCTAAAAAGACACCGAGCGCCATCTTCTTTTTTGTTAGTTTACGCTCTATACAGATAACGAATTCACGAACCGCAGTCTCGGTAGAGACCCTGGTTCGGAACTACTGTGATTGAATGATAAATATTGCATAAATGTGTGTTTGAGAGCTAATTTTTTTTGACAATCATTAATAAATATTATAAATTTATATATTAATACAATAGCAATGCCTGGAAAAACCATGGATTATATGGAAAAATGCGCGCATGAAAAGTAATACTCTTAAGATTTTATTAAACCTGGAAACGTAAAGGACAAGAAATTCAACCTGGACGAGTAAAGAACAAGATATTCTAGTAAAGTAAAAAATAAGAATTTTTTAGACTTAAAATATTGCAGCTAAAAATAAAATTTGAATATTGATAAATATTTTATTTATTATTTGCATATGTTGTTGTTTATTGTTGAGTTAGAAAGAATTAAATGATCCTAATTATGATATAATAAAATTATTAATTTTTATGTAAATTATAAAATTATTAATTCCATCTACTAACTAACTAACTAATGAATTAATTTTATTCAAACAATTTTCACTACATAAATATATGCAAATAATAGGGGGGAAATAAGTTCAATCCAGCGACTGACACCCTTTACAACAATAAACAACAACATATGCAAATAATAAATAAAATATTTATCAATATTCAAATTTTATTTTTAGCTGCAATATTTTAAGTCTAAAAAATTCTTATTTTTTACTTTACTAGAATATCTTGTTCTTTACTTTTCCAGGTTTAATAAAATCTTAAGAATATTACTTTTCATGCGCGCATTTTTCCATATAATAAAGCATTTCCAAATATTATGTTGTGCTATTGTTATTAAAATCTGTATCCCGTTTTGATGGTAGCATAGGTTTGTTAAATGAAAAATTTTATTGTCTCTGCCCCCCTCTCTCTTAATATATATATATATATATATATATATATATATATATATATATATATATATATATATATACTAACAGAGTGTCTTGACGTTCCCGGGGATTGAATGATGATCAACGAATGTTATATTTATTGTCATCGAAATCAGTGAAATTGCCCATTTCTCAATCAAATCAATTAGGGGCACACCGCGGTGCACCAAAAGGAAAGCTTCATATGCCTCTTGCAGTGACTTAGTCCAGAATACATTGTAGTTTACATTGCACTGTAGAGAACCTACTGTAAATTTGATAAAATTACACTTTTTATAATGGCTTGAATTAAAGTTAAAAATGTCAAATATTATGGTTTAAATTGTGCTCTAAACACAAACATTCATTTCAAATGCATCCTTTTCATATCAAAGAATCTATTGTTGATTTTATTTTATTTATTTTGGCTTGTGTATTAATAAAACTTCTCAAATGCACTTATGATGTTGAGCTGTGTAAGATTTTAACTTGGATCAAAATCGCCTATCCATTCTTTTATCGGATATTTCGATTATCGATTATCGATTATCGATACTTATCAAAGACATTAAAATACAAAACCTATCTAAAAACGCTGCCAGGCATATAAACTACTTCGTTCTAAATTTCCTAAAAATCATCCAAGCCGTTTCGAGTCCATGGGAAACGACTCTCTCTCTCACACGCACACACACACACGCGCGCGCGCGTGTATATATATATATATATATATATACATTTGACAATTCTGATATTTTTACCAAAACCAATATAATTAGCGATTTTTAAAATATCTTTTTGCAAACGTTTTAATAACGGTTAGAATCAATAAATATTTATTGTTGTGCCATTAGTGCCAACAATAGAAAATAAGTTTAAAAAATACAATTAAAAGAATCGTTTTTTGGATTTTAAAAATGGTGCATATTTTATTCCGATTTCGACACATCATTCCAACACTAATATATACATACATACATACATATATATATACATACATATATATATATATATATATATATATATATATATATATACTTATACTCGTGTATTTTTTTATAGTTTTTCATCATCATCATCATCATCATCATCATTATTCTGTTATTTCAAACGCTCTGCGTTTTTCATCGAAAATCGAATGATAACAAACTATACAAAACAAAAAAATAACAAAAAACAAAAACATAATTTTATTTCAACATCACCTATTTTTGATCATCATGACGAGAATATCATTAGAAGCATACGTGGAAAATCACTAGAAGCATACGTGGAATATCACTAGAGCATACGTGGCATATCAAACTTATCGCTTTCTCTCTCTTTCATTTTCTGTCTGTCTGTCTCTCTCTCTCTCTGTCTCTCTCTCTATCTCTGTACATTATTTTTAAAACATTAATCTACGTACATGCATATTTCAAGGTAACTATCTCTCTTAATCGTTGCTTGACTGTGTGAAGGAATCGAACTTCGGACCATCACAGTCCGAACTCCGGACATGGCCTGGAGCTTGATTCCTACACACAAGTCAAGTTACGATTAAGAGAGATAGTTACCTTGAAATATACATGTACGTAAATTAATGTTTTAAAAAATAAAACAGTATAAATATTATTTATACGTCCAAATAAATATGGGCGATTTTCTAAGTAAATAATAAAAAAAACGACCTTCGAAGCGAAGGCATTAATTAACCGTATTTATCGTTAAAAAAAATCAACAATAAATCTATTTCCTGCCTTAACACACACACACACACACACACACACACACACACACACACACACACACACACACACACACATATATATGTATTGATTTGAAATTGGTATATTTGGGCAGTGTTTTTTCATTCAAGCAAATATTATTAAATGCAACGGAGACACTTTGATTTATGATACTTATATATATATATATATATATATATATATATATATATATATATATATATATATATATATATATATATATATATATAAAAGGTCTACTCACGTATTGAGCACTGTATAAGTAAATATTGAATATCGGTTTTTCTGCAGTTACTGACCCGCATTTTCATGATGCTGCTTCGACCTCGCCCGAAAGCTGACGCCAGAATATGCCAAGCGCTGATTAAAATAAACGTTAAAAAAAAAAAGATAACATTTATCGGATACTAATTACAATGAAAAAAAAAAAAAAAAAAAAACTAAAATATCGTAGCAACTACCTTTCTTCCTCATGAATCAATATTTGTTTATTTTTTTACGAAATGAAAATATATTTTTGTAAATTTTTTTATGTTAAGATAATTTTGATTTTTTAAGTTTTGGAATGTTATTTTCTCAAGAAAAGTTGTAAGGATTTCTTTGGTAAGTTTTGAATGTGGTTTTTCAAGAAGATTTGTTATATCTTTTTGTAAGATTTGTATGTTTATTTTTTTCTAGGATATTTCCTTCGTAGAATGAAGGACAGCCTCCTACGGCAAAGAGGGGTGAGAAAGGCTGGAGAGAATGGAAGAAAGCTCCCAAAATGGGTAGCTTTCTGCGTTGTGATTTATGATGAAGACAAACGAATATGATTACATAGCTATCGAGCAGCTTCCGGCTGGTTCCACATTTTTTGTTTCATTTTAATGCGTTGTCTCATCGTTTGATTAACGCGTGGCATATTCCGGCTGATTACGTCATCGAGAGAAGATTACGGAAAAGTCAGTAACTGCAGGAGTTCCTGAAAATCAATACATGAAATATTTTATCTCTTATAATATTTGTGAATACGTGAAATAATATATATATATATATATATATATATATATATATATATATATATATATATATATATATAAGGAGATAAAATATTTTGTGTAAACAAATTGAGCTTAGTTATTTGGACAACGTCAAAACACTGTTAATTCACTACCTTAGTAGCAGCCGTATAGCGCAATGGTTAGAAAATACGACTGTCATTTGAGCGGTTGGGTTTCGGTCCTGACTTAAGTTAGTTGATTGTCTAGCCGCACTGATGGGCTGTGAAACACCGAAACAGTACTTATGTGAATGACTATAATGCTCCCTATGTTAGGTTGAGCATATTGGGAAGTGATATACAAATTACCATTAACATATTAAGCAATTCTCTGAGCTTAGGTATTCGGACAGTGTCAAAACACTGTTAATTCACTATCCGCATAGCAGCCACCGTATAGCGCAATGGTTAGAAGCTCCGATTGTCGTGGACGGTCGGGTTTCGGTCCTGGCTTGAGGTAGTTGCTTTTCTAGCCGCATTGATGAATTATAAAACAGTGAAACAGTACTGTATGTGGATGACTATATATATATATATATATATATATATATATATATATATATATATATTGTTTTTAAAATATCAGTGCCTATATATATATGTATATATATATAGTATATATATAATTGCCTATATATATATATATATATATATATATGGTAAAAGGGTTAGCAGGAAGCAGACAGATTGTGAGAACGAGAAACAAAGGAGTACGTTATCGATTGATTGGAAACCTAATTTAAAATAGTGCACGGGCGATCATCGTAATTTCAAATAAGTGCATAAGGTACAAATGGTAATTTGTTCAACCCCAACCCTAATCCCAACCCTAGCTCATAGCTTGCCTTCAAACAAATATTTGAAGAGATAATTATCACTTACTGCATTATCGATGAACTGAGTTGCCGCAATTAATTGATCTTTTTAAAGCCAGACTCATTAAGTATTTATCTTTTACTGTTTAAAACGCGTCGTTTTTTCTCTCCTTGTTATCAACACCCGTTGAACAAGAGATATTTCCTCTCGTAAATACATCAATATATCTTTTTTTATATCAGCTATTTATTGATACTTATTTCTATAAGGAGGAATTCTATTTTACATAAGAATATTTTACAGTTATATCTTTATTTTTATATACGGCATAATCACGTTGTCACACCGGTTTTCCTCGAATCACCGAAGCTGAGCAACGTTGAGCCTGGTCAATACTGAAATGAGTGACCATTTGAGAATTGCAGGTGCTCTATGTATTCTCCGCTTATCTCGGCATTGTTTTCAGTCGTCTAGCACTTCTTGCCACTCGACTCAAGCAGTGCGATTAAGGAGAGATGCGGTTGGAGATTGCACAACCCATGCCTTACAATTATATGTGCAGCTTAGTAGATGCATATGCAATTGTGAGTCAAGGGTTGTGCAATACAGAGGGTATCAATTGTATTTGGAGACTAGACGTAGGTTTCGACATTTTACAGTCATATTTATGGGAAATTAGTCTTTTATTTACCAGAGGGATATTTGCTTATCA